>NC_133146.1:65776686-65955350 GCF_048418815.1 Hemitrygon akajei
GGGCATTCACAGTAAATACAAGAAATACAACAGGTCCAATGAAAGACTGCACCAACTGTATGCAAAAGACAACAAAATATAAACCAAAATAAAAAATAATAATAAATAAATAAGCAATAAATATCGAGAACATGAGATGAAGAGTCCTTGAAAGTGAGTTCATAGGTTGTGGGAACATTCTAGAGATGAGGCAAGTGAAGTTAACTGAAGTTATCTCCACTGGTTCAAGAGCTTGATGGCTGAGGGGTAATAATTGTTCCTGAACCTGAAGCTCCTGTACTCTCTTCCTGATGGCAGCAGTGAGACTTGGTAGAGGAGGCCCCTGATGTTGAATGCTGCTTTCCTGCGACAACGTTTTGGGTGTGTACATGTGCTCAATGGGCAGTTTGGAAAGAGAGAAAGAATGGGTAACCTTTTGATGTTTTCAAACCTGTGTGACTATTCAATTCACGTTTCCTTTGAATGCAAAACAGCTCTTGTTTAAAACAGAACAGACAGATATTTAATATGCATGGAAGAGTGCTAGTTAGAAACCATTCCTTGCACAAAGCCTCAGCTGATGAGGCATATATGGCCTTCAAGAGGGAATATTATATTTGACAAACTTCTGAATTTGAAGTGTTATTTTTCTATGAAATAAAACAAATCTCTAGGAATTAATTACACAAAGGAAAAAAAAACTGCAGATGTTGGAAATCTTGAACAGAACAAAAGATGCTTCAAATATTCAACTGGTAAAGTAGATTGAAAAATGAAAAATTCTCTCCATAGATGTTAACTGACCTGCTGAGTATTTCCAGAATTTTCTGTTTTCAAAGATACTTCAGAAGGAAATGTGTGAAAGAGCTGTTCCTGTAAATGCAATTCCTGTCTTTCTTTCTTCTCTCATTCCTCACTCAATTTGATCTCTTTTATTTCTCCCATTTCCCTCACACTCTCTCCTGCCCCTCCCCCCCACCCCCCCGCCATCTCTCCACATAGTTTTTTTCTCTTTTCTTGACTTTAGTCTTAATTTCACTGCTTCTTTCTATGCTGGTTTAAGAAACCCTTCCTATTTATAATTCCAGTGGGATTATAATATGGCAAATTCTTTCTACTTATGTTAGCAATATCTGGCAAAGCAGTGTGAAACTGAATTATTTTGCAACGTAAATAAATCAATAACATTTTACCTGCACACAAACACAAGAAAATCTGCAGACGCTGGAAATCGGGAGCAGCACACATACAAAGAGCTGGGGAACCTCAGAAGATCAGGCAGCATCTATGGAAATGAATGAAGTCCACATTTCAGACCATCAGGGCTGCAGAGGAAGGGGGAATATACCAGAATAAAAAGGTGGGGGGAGAGGGAAGGAGGCTAGCTGGAAGATGTTCAGTGAAGCCAGTTGTGTTAGAAAGATAAAGGGCTGGAGAGGAAAGAATCTGATAAGAGGGGAGAGTGGACCATGGGAGAAAGGGACGAAGGAAGGGCACCAGCGGGACATGATGGGCAGGTGAGGAGAAGAGGTAAGAAGCCAAAGTGGGGAATAGAAAAAGAGGGAAGGGAGAGGGAGAGGGAGAGGGAGAGGGAAAATACTCATGTCATCAGGTTGGAGGTTACCTAGACAGAAAATAAGGTGTTGCTTCTCCACCCTGAGAGTGGCATACTCTTTCCTGTATATTCTTTTTACTGAAGCCAGTGATTAAACCTTGAATGAACCACCACCTATTCAAAAAAACTAAATAAATTAAACGTAATGATCTATTAGATTTCTGTTTGTTTGTCAGCATTAATAAACAGGATACTAGCACTTTTTTATTTCTGCTGTTGGCTCTTGTAATTAATAGGTGCAAGTTTGTTTTTCTTTCCTGAATATTGTGGCTTGTCATTAATTCTTCATCTGTAAGCACAAATTACTTGGCTATGTAGAACAGTAATTAGAAATATTGAATGATGCGGTGCTAGAAATTATCTTAATGCTCTTCAGCCCAAAACCATCATTAAACCGAATCTTGGGTCATGCATGTGAAAATTAAAACAGTCTCAACAACAATGGAACTTGATTAGAAACAAGCTGTCATAGATAATGTGCTTTCTTGTATGACAGCCATTGCAAAGTTATGGTTACATTTGAGTATTCCAGTTGTGTTAATATTGTCACATTTCTCTGTAATTTGATAAATGATGGTCAAACAACCAACTAATATTTTACCTGGATGCTACCTGGACTAGAGGGCATCTCTTATGAGGATAGGTTGAGTGAGCTAGGGCTTTTCTTTTTGGAGTGAAGGATGATGAGAGGTAACTTGTTTGAGGTGTACAAGATGAAAAGAGGCATAGATCAAGTGGACAACCAGAGACATTTTTCCCTGGGAAGAAATGGCTAATAACCAGGCTTTTAAGTTTAAGGTGATTGGAAGAATGTATAGGGGGATGTCAAAGGCAGGTTCTTTACACAGAAAGCGCTGGGTGCAAGGAACACCCTGCCAGTGGTGGCGGTAGAGGCAGATATATTAGGGGCATTTAAGTAAGTCTTATAGATACATGGATGAAAGAAAGATGGAAAGCTATAGAGGAGGGAAGGGTGAGATTGATAGTAAGAGGGGTCAATAAATTTACTGGGTGTTTTTTATAGGCCTCCCAATAGTAACAGGGATATCGAGGAACAGATAGGGAAACAGATCCTGGAAAAGTGTAATAATAACAGAGCTGGCGTGATGGGAGATTTTAATTTCTCAAATATTGATTGGCATCTCCCTAGAGTGATGGGTTTGGATGGGGCGGAGTTTTTTAGGTGTGTTCAGGAAGGTTTCTTGACACAATATGTAGATAAGCCTATAAGAGGAGAGGTTGTACTTGATTTGGTATTGGGAAATGAACCTGGTCAGGTGTCAGATCTGTCAGTGGGAGTGCATTTTGGAGATAGTGATCATAATTCGATCTCCTTTACAATAGCATTGGAGAGAGATAGGAACAGACAAGTTAGAAAAGCATTTAATTGGTGTAAGGGAAATTATGAGGCTATCAGACAGGAAATTGGAGGCTTACATTGGAAACAGATGTTCTCAGGGAAAAGTACGGAAGAAATGTGGCAAATATTCAGGGGATATTTGGGTAGAGCTCTGTATAGGTACGTTCCAATGAGACGGAAGTTATGGTAGGGTACAGGAACCATGGTGTACAAAGACTGTAATAAATCCAGTCAAGAAGAAAAGAAAAGCTTACAAAAGGTTCAAAGAGCTAGGTAATGTTAGAGATCTAGAAGATTATAAGGCTATGATCTTTGAATCCTCTTTGGCTGCAGTGGAGGTACTGGAGGATTGAAGAATGGCAAATGTAGTTCCCTTGTTTCAATAAGGTAATAGGGAGAATCCTGGGAACTATAGACCAGTGAGTCTTACGTCAGTGGTCTGCAAACTATTGGAAAGGATTCTTAAGGATGGGATTTACGAGCATTTGGAGAAGTACAGTCTACTCAAAGATAGTCAACATGGCTTTCTGAAGGGAAGGTCGTGCCGCACGAGCCTAATTGGGTTTTTTGAAGACGTAACAAAAGAAATTGATGAGGGTAGGGCAGTATATGTGGTCTACATGGAATCTTACATTTTGGTTATATTATATTAATCGAGAGGACTGTCCAGTCTGGGTTTCTTTTGAAGCTAACTCTGTTAATGAATTTTCTATCATTTCTCTTCTTGGATCCTCAATTCCTTTATCTGTAAGTAATTTAACTGATAATTTTGCAGTTAAATACACTTTGAGGATTTGGGTACAATTTAGAAAATATTTTGGTTTATTGAGTTTTTTCACTTACCAGTCCCATTTTTTCTTACTATTTTTTAAACTTTCTATGTCTGATGTAGTTTTGAAAGAGTGGAATAGATTGGATATTAAATGTTTTCATGATTTGTTTATTGGAGATAGTCTCTTTTCATTTGAACAACTGTCAGTTAAGTATAGAACTCACTTTTTTCAATTTTTACAAATTAAAGACTTTTTGCGTTCTCAAGTACATACATTTCTTAAAAGTCCAGATAAAAATTTGGTGTTATGGTCCATTCCGGAGCCCGTGTTCTGGGTCTTGATCCGGTCTGTGTACTCCGGACTCCAGGTCTTGTAGCCATCCCTCCTTTCACCCTTAAGCCCAAATAGGATCATCTTGGCTTAAGGAGGTGCACCTGAGACCTATTGGCTGGCAGGTGTATATAAGGGGCTCTGGGACTGAATCTAGTTTGGGGGTGGGAGAGAAAAAAAGATGATGGATGTGTTGTTTGCTGCTCTAAACCATGGCTTGGAGTACCCATTTTTAATCATCTAGTTCTGTAAGTCTGTTCTTGTAGTTACCCTGGACTGAGCTCCCTTCTGATCCCTTGATTCTGTTGGATAAGCATGTCCTATCCTTTAGCCTAGCCAGTATCCTGCCTTTGCCATGAACTCTCTGAACCCCAGGATCACCTTTGCATGCCATGGTCTCCCCATCTTGTTCTATACTTTAGTTGTTCCTGTCCTACCCCTAGTACTTCAGTGCCTGTGTCCTGCATTTGGGTCCAGTCTCCATGTACCCTTGTGACATTTAGTTGATATAATTTTTAATTTGAAATCCTTCTATAATGCATCTATATCTAATATTTATGGTATGTTGTTGGGAATGAGAAATATTTCTTTAGATAAAATAAAAAATCTTTGGGAACAGGATTTACAGATTTCAATTTCTGAGGACATGGAATGAAATTTTTAAATTGGTTAATATCTCATTGTTATGTGCTCATCATTCTCTTCTACAATTTAGTGGTTCATAGAGTCCAAATGTCTAAAGATAAGCTGTCTCATTTTTGAATATATCTCCCTGATGTAATAATGCAGAAACTTCACTAATCCATATGGTTTGGACTTGTCTGAGTCTTGAAAAATATTAAAAGGAAGTACTTCAAACTTTTTGGGCTTTTTAAAGCAAATTTTAAATCTAATCCTTTGACTGCCTTATTTGGTACTGTTGGAGGAAATTATTTTGGAGACATGATTTACATATTTTGGACTTTTTCTCTTATAGCCAGGAGGGCATTGTTACTTAAGTGGAAGGATGCCACTCTGCCTACTCATACTCATTGGTTACATGATGTTATGTCTTGCTTAAATTTAGAGAAGATTCACCATACAATTTCTGAACCTAGACAAGATTTTTTAACATTGTGAGGACCTTTTTTGAATAACTACTTTCAAAATCTTTGATTTGCTGTTAAGCACAGATGTTGGCTAAATATATTTCTTTACTATATGTTGAGGATTTTTTCCTTTTTTAACCAAACAGCTTTTTTTTCTGGTAGTGGGTTTAGAATTTTTGTATAATATTTTTTTCAAATTTATGTTTAAATTTAATCTATATGGATATAGGGTAATTACACTTCATCTGTAATTTCAATATTTTATTTGATGTATATATATCTTACTGTACCCTTACTGTATTTTATGTAAGAAGTTAATAATGAAAAAAGGATTTTAGCAAGGCATTTGACAAGGACCCCACCAGAGACTCCTCCAGAAAGTCATGAGGCATAGGATCGGTGGAACCTTGGCTGTTTGGATTTAAAAAAACTGGCTTACAGAAAGAAAGTGGAGGGTAGTAGTGGAAGGAAAGTATTCTGCCTGGAGGTCAGTGACTAGTGGAGTGCCACAAAGATCTGTCCTGAGAACCCTGCTCTTTGTGATTTTTATAAGAGACCTGGATGAAGAGGTGTAAGGATGGGTGAGTAAGTTTGCAGATGACACAAAGATTGGAGGAGTTGTGGATGGAGCTGTAGGTTGTCTAAGGTTACAGGAGGATATAGACAGGATGCAGAGTTGGGCAGAAAAGTGGCAGATGGAGTTCAATCCGGATAAGTGTGAGGTGATGCATTTTGGAAGGACAAATCAGAAGGCTGAGTACAGGGTTAATAGTCGGTTACTTAAGAGTGTGGATGAACAAAGGGACCTTGGGGTTCAAATCCATCCATCCCTCAAGGTTGCTGCGCAGCTTGATAGGATAGTCAAGAAGGCC
Organism: Hemitrygon akajei; assembly: GCF_048418815.1. Lineage (NCBI taxonomy): Eukaryota > Metazoa > Chordata > Chondrichthyes > Myliobatiformes > Dasyatidae > Hemitrygon > Hemitrygon akajei. The sequence goes on from NC_133146.1 coordinate 65,782,704, forward strand.
TATGGGATGCTGGGCTTCATTAACAGGGGGATTGAGTTCAAGAGTAGAGAGGTCATGTTGCAACACTACAAATCTCTGGTGAGACCACACTTAGTATTGTGTTCAGTTCTGGTCACCTCATTATAGGAAGGATGTGGAAGCTATGGAGAGGGTGCAGAGGAGATTTACCAGGATGTTGCCTGTATTGGAAAACAAGTCTTATGAAGCAAGGTTAGCAGCTGGGACTTTTCTCCTTGGAGCATAGAAGAATGAGAGGGGACTGGATAGAGGTCTACAAGATTGAGAGGCATATATAGGGTGAATAGCCAGTACATGTTTCCCAGGGCACAAATAGCAAACACCAGAGGGTATATGTACAAAGTTAAGGGAGGGAAGTTTAGGGGGGGGATATCAGGGGTAAGTTTTTTTTAGAGGGTTCTAGGTGCCTGGTATGACTGGTGGAGGCCAAAATAGGGGTATTTAAGAGCCTCTTGGACAGGCATGGATGAAAGAAAAATGGAGGGTTACAGGGTAGTGTGGGTTTAGTACTTAGGGAATATATGGGTTGGCACAAAATCATAGGCCAAATGGCCTGTACTGTGCTGTAGTATTCTAGTGTCTAATAGGAAGGAGCTTAAGAAGGAAATTAGGAGAGCCAGAAGGGGCCATGAGAAGGCCTGGGCAGGCAGGATTAAGGAAAACCCCAAGGCATTCTATAAATCTGTGAAGAGCAAGAGGATAAGACATGAAAGAATAGGACCTATCAAGTGTGACAAATGGGAAGGTGTGTATGGAACTGGAGGAAATAGCAGAGGTACTTAATGAATACTTTATTTCAGTATTCACTATGGAAAAGGATCTTGGTGATTGTAGTGATGACTTTCAGCAGATTGAAAAGCTTGAGCATGTAGGTGTTAAGAAAGAGGAGGTACTGCAGCTTTTTGAAAGCATCAAGTTGCATAAGTCGCCGGAACCGGATGAGATGTACCCTAGGCTACTGGGAGATGAGGGAGATTGCTGAGCCTCTGGCAATGATCTTTGCATCATCAATAGGGACGGGAGAGGTTCCGGAGGATTGGAGGGTTGCGAATGTTCCTTTATTCAAGAAAGGGAGTAGAGATAGCCCAGGAAATTAGACCAGTCAGTCTTACCTCAGTGGTTGGTAAGTTGATGGAGAAGATCCTGAGAGGCAGGATTTATGAACCTTTGGAGAGGTATAATATGATGAGTAGTCAGCATGGCTTTGTCAAGGGCAGGTCGTGCCTTACGAGCCTGATTGAATTTTTTGAGGATGTGACTGAACACATTGATGAAGAAAGAGCAGTAGATGTAGTGTATATGGATATCAGCAAGGCATTTGATAAGGTACCCCATGCAAGGCTTATTGAGAAAGTAAGGCAGCATGGGATCCAAGGGGACATTGCTTTGTGGATCCAGAACTGGCTTGCCCACAGAAGGCAAAGAGTGGTTGTAGATGGATCACATTCTGCATGGGGGTCGATCACCAGTGGAGTGCCTCAGGGAACTGTTCTGGGACCCTTACTCTTTGTGATTTTTATAAATGACCTGGATGAGGAAGTGGAGGGATGGGTTAGTAAGTTTGCTGATGACACAAATGTTGGAGGTGTTGTGGATTGTGTGGAGGGCTGTCAGAGGTTACAGTGGGACATTGATAGGATGCAAAACTGGGCTGAGAAGTTGCAGATGGAGTTCAACCCAGATAAGAGTGAAGTGGTTCAAGTTGGTAGGTCAAATATGATGGCAGAATATAGTATTAATGGTAAGACTCTTGGCAGTGTGGAGGATCAGAGGGATCTTGGGGTCCGAGTCCATAGGACGCTCAAAGCAGCTGTGCAGGTTGACTCTGTGGTTAAGAAGGCATATGGTGTATTGGCCTTCATCAATCGTGGAATTGAATTTAAGAGCCGAGAGGTAATGTTGCAGCTATATAGAACCCTGGTCAGACCCCACAGGGAGTACTGTGCTCAGTTCTGGTCACCTCACTACAGGAAGGATGTGGAAGCCATAAAAGGGTGCAGTGGAGATTTACAAGGGTGTTGCCTGGATTGGGGAGCATGCCTTATCTGAATAAGTTGAGTGAACTCGGACTTTTCTCCTTGGAGTGACGGAAGATGAGAGGTGAGCTGATAGAGGTGTATAAGGTGATGAGAGGCATTGGTCGTGTGGATAGTCAGAGGCTTTTTCCCAGGGCTGAAATGGTTGCCAGAAGAGGACACAGGTTTAAGGTGCTGGGGAGTAGGTACAGAGGAGATGTTGGGTAAGTTTTTTACTCAGAGTGGTGAGTGCATGCAATGGGCTGCCAGCAACAGCGGTGGAGGCAGATATGATAGGGTCTTTTGAGAAACTTTTAGATAGGTATATAGAGCTTAGTAAAATAGAGGACTATAGGTAAGCCTAGTAATTTCTAAGGTAGGGACATGTTTGGCACAACTTTGTGGGCTGAAGGGTCTGTATTGTGCTGCAGGTTTAAAAGATCAGCACAATATCATGCTGTAGTAATCTATGTTTTTACTGAGAATGTGACACTTAAGCCATATTAGATGCAATTTAGCTGGGTGGAAATAAAGTGAACTTTATTAAAGTAACTTCATATTTTGTTGGTTTTAGGCTATACTCACATAGCTTTCAAGTTGCCCAGTATCATTCCCCTGGGTACCAAGCTTCATGCACTTATTCCTTCTGTTTTAGAAACAATTCGGAAGGCACAGGATATATATCCCAAAGAGGAAGAAGTATTCTAAAGGAAAGATAACACAACTGTAGCTAGCAAGAGAAATCAAAACCAACATAAGAATCAAAGAGGGGGCATATAAGAGAGCAAAGATAAATGGGAAGTTAGAGGATTGGGAAGCTTTTTTCCAAAAAAACCCAACAGAAAGCAACTAAAAACCCATTAAGAAGGTAAAGATGGAATACAAAAGTATTCTTAAAGATCTTAAAGAGGTTACCAAAAGTTTCTTCAGATATATTAAAGTGTAAAAGAGGTAAGAATGGATATCAGACTACTGGAAGTCAATGCTGAAGAGGTAGTAATGGGGGATAATGAAATAGTGGACAAACTGAATCAAAATTTCACATCAGTCTTCACTGTGGAAGACACTTGCAGTATGGTGAAAGTTCCAGGTGTCAGAGGGCATGAAGTGTGTGAAGTTATAACTAGAGAGAAGGTTCTTGGGAAACTTCTTGAGAAGTCACTTGGGCACCCCAATGTACACCCCACAGTTCTGATAGTGGTGGCTGATGAGATTGCGGTGGCATTAGTAATGATCTTTCAAGAATCACTAGATTCTGGAATGGTTCCAGTCATTGGAAAATTGCAAATGTCACTCCACTCTTTAATAAGGGAGAGAGGCAGAAGAAAGGAAAGTGTAGGCCAATTAGTCTGGGAAGATGTTGGAGTTGTTCATTAAGGATGAGGTCTCAGGGTACCTGGAGGCACAGGATAAAATAGGCCATAGTCAGCATGGGTTCTTCAAGGAAAAATCTTGTCTGACAAATCTGTTGGAATTCTTTGAAGAAATAACAAGTAGGATAGAGAAAGGAGAATCGGTTGATGTTGTGTACTTGAATTTTCAGAAGGCCTTAGACAAGGTGCCACACATGAGGCTGCTTAACAAGCTGAGCCAATGGTATTAAAGGAAAGATTCTAGCACAGATAGAGCAATGGCTGATTGGCAAGAGGAAAAGTGTGGTTTTCCTAGACCTAGACAGACTAGAAGAATGGGCAAAGAAATGGCAGATTGAACAGTGTCAAGAAGTGTATGGCCCTGTATTTGGGCAGAGGAAATGAAAGGGTTAACTATTTTCAAAATGGAGAGAATATACAGAAAAACTGAGGTGCAAAGGGACTTGGGAGTCCTTGTGCAAGATTCCATAAAATTTAATTTGTAGTTTGAGTCTGTGGTGAGGAAGGCATATGCAATGATACCATTCATTTCAAGAAGACTAGAATATAAAAGCAAGGATGTAATGTTGAATTAGAATCAGTTAAATTTGTTAATTTAGCAGCAGTAGTTCTATGCAATACATAATATAGGAGAAAAAAATAAAATAATAAATAAATAAATTTACAGTATATGTATATGGAATAGATTAAAATCATGCAAAAAAACAGAAATAATTGGATATTTGAAACACTCCGGTTCCATCGGCTGCATAAGTCCAGGGAAGACAATCTCTCACTCTGCCAAACATGGGAGGTTGAAGTGCAAGTCCTCTGTTTGTGTGAATGCTCATTAATTCGTTACCCTGTTGCAAGTAAGGACCACAAAATAACAGACAGTGCACCATATACAATTAAAAGATTTAGCTTTATAATTCTTAATTTGACTAAAGGGTTAGAAAAGAAAAAGCAAAAAAAGGAAAGGGCCCATTTTAATGGAACAGTCTAATGTGCACAAGTTGGAGCTCAGTTTCCCCTTTACCAATCTCCCTTTGATATCATGGCTCCAGTCTAGATTGAGTCCTCTGACCTCTTCTCTCCGGCATCTTTTCCCTTCATCCTCTACCGAACAAAAGAAACAGCTCACAAAATGAAAAAAAACCACATTCCCTTCATTGGATGTCTCACATTCCAAAGCACCCATTATCTCTTACCATAACCCAAATACTGCTTCTACAGAATTGAATTGACTTTATTTCTTACATCCTTCACATACATGAAGAGTAAAAATCTTTATATCTCTGTTTCAATGTGCAATTATAGTAATTTATAATAAATAGAACAGTCAATGTAACATAGAATACACTCAAATCAGTGAGAGTTAATCAGTCTGGTGGCCTGGTGGAAGAAGCCATCCTGGAGCCTGTTGGTCCTGGCTTTTATGCTGTGGTACCATTTCCAAGAGGGCAACAGCTGGAATGAATTATGGCTGGTGTGACTCGGGTCCCCAATAATTCTTAGGGCCCTTTTTCACATCTGAATTTATAAATGTCCTGAATCATGGGAAGTTCACACCTACAGATGTTCTGGACTGTCCACACCACTCTCTGCAGAGTCCTGTGATTAAGGGAGGTACAATTCCCATACCAAGCAGTGATGCAACCAGTCAGGATGCTCTCAATTGTGCCCCTGTAGGAAGTTCTTAGAATTTGGGGGCCCATATCAAACTTCCTCAACTGTCTGAGGTGAAAGAGGCACTATTGTGCCTTTTTCACCACACAGCTGGTGTGTACAAACCACGTGAGGTATTCGGTGCTGTGTATACTGAGGAATTTAAAGCTATTTACCTTCCCAACCCTAGATTTTTTTATGTCAATAGGGGTTAGCCCATCTCCATTCCTCCTGTATTCCACAGCTAGCTCCTTTGTTTTGCAACATTGAGGGAGAGGTTGTTTTCTTGACACCACTGTACCAGAGAGATGACTTCTTCCTTGTAGGCCGCCTCATTATTGTTTGAGATTAGGCCAATCAATGTACAGTCATCGACAAATTTAATTAGTAGATTAGAGCTGTGGGTAGTGGCACAGTCATGGGTATACAGGGAGTAAAGGAGAGGACTTAGTACACAGCCCTGTGTTGAGAGTCAGAGAGGTGGAGGTAAGGGACCCCACTCTTACCACCTGCTCATGATCTGACAGGAAGTCCAGGATCCAGCTACACAAGGCAGGGTGAAAGCCGAGGTTTCTGAACTTCTTGTCGAGCCTGGAGGGAATTATGGTGTTGAATGCTGAACTGTAGTCCAAGAACAGCATTCTCACATAAACGTCTTTCTTCACCATATGTGTAAGGTCTGTATGTAGAGCAGTGGCTATTGAATTGAATTGACTTTATTTCTTACATCCTTCACATACATGAGGAGTAAAAAAGTTTGTTACATTTCCATCTAAATGTGCAATTTATAATTTATAATAAATAGAACAGTCAGTGTAACATAGAAATACACTCAGATCAGCATGAGTTCATCAGTCTGATGGCCTGGTGGAAGAAGCTGTCCCAGAGCTTGTTGGTCCTGGCTTTTTGCAGACTGAATGTTAGCCAGGAGTATGCGAGGGAGCGGCAGCCAATTAGCATGCTGGCTCAGATACACCAGGACGCCGGCCCTTCTCCCTCACCTCCGGTGCTTCTTCCGAGGTAGTGGTGGTGTAAGGGATGAGTCTCCCATGGATTGCACAAGCAGGGGTTCCCAGTGTAGGAAAGGCAACACATTGTGGGTAAATGCTGTCTTTCTGATGTTCAGAAGCGTCAGTCTATCGTATCTGATGTGACTATCAGCTATTTGAACATAAAACGCTAAGAAAATTGTAGAAATTAGTAGTATACTGTAGATTTGGAATGGGGCTTGCAACACAGCCGCTGTATGCGGCACCATCTTGCGTCATCTGTCGATCGGTTGTGTCGGTATACGAATTGTAGGGGGTCCAGTTTGGGTGGTAGGTAGCAAGCTGCAGATATAGTCCTTGACCAGCCTCTCAAAGCATTTCCTTATTATTGAGGTGAGTGCCACAGGACGCCAGTCGTTCAGGCATGTTACCTTGGTCTTTTTTGGTAAGGGACAATGGTAGATAATTTGAAACAGGAGGGTACACTATGCTGGGAGAGGAAGAGATTAAAAATGTCAGTAAACACAATTACATTTGTGCTGCGCACATCCTGAGTGTTCGCCCTGGGATGCCGTGCGGTCCTGTAGCCTTGCGACTGTCCACTTGTTGGAAACATCTGCGTACCTCAGCCTCAGAGATGCCCAGGTTGCAGGTTGTAGCGGTGGCTTTCCTTGGAGGCTTAGAGTTAGTGACATCGAGGTGTAAAAGTGATTGAGCTCATCTGGGAGACAGGGCGCGGTGTTGGCGGTACCACTCCATTTGGCTTTGAAGTCTGCAATGGTGTGCAGCCCTCGCCACAAGTCACGTGTGATATTAGTTGTGAATCTTGACTCAATCTCATCCGTGTATTGTTTCACAGCCTTGATTGCTTTGCGCAGATCATAGCTGCTTTTCTTGAGCTCCTGCTGATTGCCGGCAATGTAAACCCTATGTGGTGAGGTAAGTGCTATTATGTTAGTTGTGAAACCTTTTCCAGGGTGCTACATATTAAAAAAGTGAGGTAGTATTCACGGGTTCAATGTCCATTTAAGAAACAGATGGCAGAGGGGAAGAAGCTGTTCCTGAATCGCTGAGTGCGTGCCTTCAGTCTTCTGTACCTCCTACCTGATGATAACAGTGAGAAAAGGACATGCCCTGGGTGCTGGAGGTCTTTAATAATGGACACTGCCTTTCTGAGACACCACTCCCTGAAGATGTTCTGGGTACTTTGTAGGCTAGTACCCAAGGTGGAGCTGACTAGATTTACAATCTTCTGCAGCTTCTTTCAGTCCTGTGCAGTAGCACTCCCCACCCCCTTACTGGACAGTGATGCAGCCTGTCAGAATCTCTCCATGGTACATCTATAGAAGTTTTTGAGTGTATTTGTTGACATACTAAATCTCTTCAAACCCCTAACGAAGAATAGTTGCAATCTTGCCTTCTTTATAACTGTTTCGATATGATATCAGGTTAGGGCCTCAGAGATCTTGACACCCAGGAACTTGAAACTGCTCACTCTCTCCACTTCTGATCCCTCTATGAGGATTGGTATGTGTTCCTTCATCTTACCCTTCCTGAAGTCCACAATCAGCTCTTTTATCTTACTGATGTTGAGTGCAAGGTTGTAAGGCAGCTCACATTTTTCTTCTTAGGCACTGGTATAATTGTTACCTTTTTGAAAAAAGTGGGAACTTCTGCGCATTGCAATGATAGGTTAAAAATGTCCTTGAGTATTCCCACCAGTTGGTTGGCACAAGTTTTCAGAACCTTACCAGGTACTCCATCAAGATATTATAAAGCACAGGTGAAGCCTCAGTTGGAATATTGTGAGCAGGTTTGGGTTCCTTGTGTTAGAAAGAATGCGCTGAAACTGGAGAGAGTTCAAAGGATGTTCATGAATGATTCCAGGATTGAATGCCTTGTCATATAAAGAGCTTTTGATGGCTCTGGGCATGTATTCAAAAGAATTCAGAAGAATGAAGGGTGACCTTATTGAAATCTATAGAACGCTGAAAGGCTTTGATAGAGTGCGTGTGGAGAGGATGCTTCCTATGGTGGGAGAGTCTAAGACCAGAGGACCCAGCCTCAGAATAGAGAGGCATTCTTTTAGAACAGACATGAGGAGAAATTTCTTTAGCCAGAGAGTGGTAAATCTGTGGAATTCTTTGTCACAAGCAGCTGTGGAGACTAAGTCTTAATGGATACCCAAGGCAACGGTTGATAATTTCTTGATTGGTCAGGGCACAAAGGATCATGGGAGAAGGCAGGAGATTGGGGCTGAGAGGAAATTTGGTTCAGCCATGGTGAAATGGTGGAGCAGACTTGATGGGCCAAATGGTCTAATTCCGCTCCTATATCTTCTGGTCTTATGGTTCTGCCATTATGTCAGTAATTCCATTGATAATCTTTTGTCCACTTGCTGCTTTGGGCAGTGACCTATGCCCACTGAACAGGCATTATACTTAAGACAAAGAACCTTTACTAACCAGACGCTATTGCATAAAGCTGCCCAAGCCTGACAAAGACATTTATAATGGGATCCTGTGACATATGGATCAATTGCCATATCCTGAAAGTCCTCTCTCAGTGATAAAATTCACTACTGCTTCAAGTGTGCCAGTAGATCCGTGCCCAGGTCCACCTTTTTCCTCAGACTTGAGGCACGGCACTAAACTTATGGTCTACCTGGCAGTAGTGAAACTGTTTATTTAATATATTTCAGATGTTTAAATGTAGGTTCCCCGATGCATTGAATAGGTGCCATCAGAAGTGTCACGGCAAAATCCTCCAAATCCAGTAAGAGGAAAAGTGAACTAACTTCAGCACCCCCTACTAGGCTGATATCCCCACATGAAGAGTCTAATTACACTACAAATATGCTTGATACCATACATTTCTTGGAGTAGGGGATGGTGGATGGCAGATAAATATATACAAGGTCAACTGGCTTTGTAATCAGACACACCAGATGCACCAGAGACAAGGAAGACACTGACACTGGTTGAGCTTTGTGTGCCCACAACAAAGGTGGGGTTTTTGCTCACAGTGTGGACAAAGGGGTGACCGGGTGGAAAGCTATCGGTGTGTTTAACCCTCGCCTGGGTTGATTGCTGTACCACATGAATATGGCATCTATCTTTTGTGTGGTCACAGCCGGTGACTTTAATAAGTTTCGGGAGTAGGAGGACAACATGGAAGATTCGATGGCATCGGCACAGGGAAGACGAAACATCTCCATCTCTCTCCAACTCTACTCAATTCAATATCCAGAACTGAACTGCCTTCATACCTATAACCATTGTAAGACTGTATCATTTATCACCTGAGCTGGGAGAAGTTTGGGAACTTTATTTACTCACTTATATATGCATATACTCTGCTAACCTGTTTGCCTTATCTTGTTTTATATTACTTTATCACGTAGTTACTAATAAAATAGTGTTTATAACGGAAGACTCAGACTCCAGGTGTGTCCATTTCTGCTGGTCCTTTTTAACCCATTACGGGGTACGTAACACTGGTTTATAATTTCCTGGGCTACCTCTACTCCCTTTCTTGAATAAGGGAACAACATCCGCAACCCTCCAATCCTCCAGAACCTCTTCCATCCTCATTGATGATGCAAAGATCATCGCCAGAGGCTCAGCAATCTCCTCCCTCGCTTCCCACAGTAGCCTGGGGTACACCCTGTCCAGTCCCGGTGACCGATCCAACTTGATGCTTTCCAAAAGCTCCAGTACATCCTCTTTCTTAATGTCTACATACTCAAATTTTTCAGTCCGCTGCAAGTCATCTCTATAATCGCCAAGATCCTTTTCCATACTGAATACTGAAGCAAAGTACTATCTCCTCCGGTTCCACACACTGTTGCACTGTCACACTTGATTGGTCCTATTCGTTCACATCTTATCCTCTTACTCTTCATATTCTTGTAGAATGACTTGGGGATTTCCTTAATCCTGTCGGCCAAGGCCTTCTCATGGCCCCTCCTTGCTCTCCTAATTTCATTCATAAACTCCTTCCTGATAGCCTTATAATCTCCTAGATCTCTATTATCACCGAGTTTTTTGAACCTTTCGTAATGTTACGTACCCGGGGGTATCTTGTGCCTGTCACGTGACCATGATGTAATTGAGGGTATGCTGGAGATGAGATAATGGTCTTGTGATGGTGGAGTGATGTCATTTTCCCGCCAGTGAGAGGTCATGTGATAGTTTTTGTTTACAGGGTATATAAGGAGAACCCCACTCTGTGATGTGGGCAGTTCGTGGCTGAATTCGCCACTGACTCCATGTTGCTGCGTATTCCGATATTATGATGCAGTTTCGTTTAAAAGTGGAGTTTTACTTTCTGTTTTAAGTCTCAAAGGTTATTGCTGGCAGTTTCGCTATAATACTGCCAGTTTGGTCAGTGGAGAGTAAAGATTTTAAAGGAGTTTGGAAATCCCCAAGGATTGGGAAAGTTAATGTCGACGGTGAAACAGATTCGACCTTTGTTTACTCTTCACACGAGGAATTAGTAACGAGTATCCATGATAACTCCTGTTCTGCCAGAAGAGCAGAGGGTTGGATACAAAGTTTCATCAAAGAAAGGTCAGTGCCTTTAAGCCGTTTTATTTCCTTCGATCGTAAATCCTCCGGGGAATAACATACTTCAGCTGGGATCAGCAGTAGCTCCACGAAAGAGAATTTAAATCATTTCAGGAAGTCTCTCCTTTAACCGACTGTGTAAGCATTTGGAATTTCGCATTACTACTTCTAGGAACTGTTTTTGCATTCTCGCTTTGAGAACTATTTTTGCATTCTCGCTTTGAGAACTATTTTTGCATTCTCGCTTTGAGAACTGTTTTTGCATTCTCGCTTTGAGAACTGTTCAAGCTGCCGTATCGCAGCTGACTTCCGGTTAAGTTAATCGTTTGTTTACTTTTGGGTTTTTTACAGTGTTTAATAAATGTTTTATTTGTTATAAAAAAAAACCTGTCTCAAATCATATATTCATTGTTGCTGATTTGTAACAGTAAGCTCTTCTTTTCTTCTTGATTGGATTTACAACAACCTTTGTACACCACAGTTCCTGTACCTACTATCCTTTTCCTGTCTCATTGGAACGTATCTACGCAGAACCCCACATAAATATCCCCTGAACATTTGCCACATCTGTTTCCAATTTATGCTTCCAAGTTCCCACCTGATAGCCGCATATTTCCCCTTACTCCAATTAAATGTTTCCCTAATTTGTCTGTTCCTATCCCTCTGCAGCTATATAGGACCCTGGTCAGCCCCCACTTGGAGTACTGTGCTCAATTCTGGTCGCCTCACTACATGAAGAATGTGGAAGCCATAGAAAGGGTGCAGAGGAGATTTACAAGGATGTTGCCTGGATTGGGGAGCATGTCTTATGAAAATAGGTTGAGTGAACTCGGCCTTATCCCTTTGGAGCAAAGGAGGATGAAAGGTGACCTGATAGAGGTGTATAAGATGATGAGAGTCATTGATCGTGTGGATAGTCAGAGGTATTTTCCCAGGGCTGAAATGTTTGCCACAAGAGGACACAGGTTTAAGGTGCTGGGGAGTAGGTACAGAGGAGATGTCAGGGGTAAGTCTTTTACTCAGAGAGTGGTGAGTGCATGGAATGAGCTGCCGGCAACGATGGTGGAGGCAGATACGATAGGATCTTTTAAGAGGCTTTTAGATAGGTACATGGAGCTTAGTAAAATAGAGGGTTATGTGTAAGCTTAGTAATTTCTTAGGTAGGGACATGTTCGGCACAACTTTGTGGGCTGAAGGGCTTGTATAGCACTGTAGGTTTTCTATGTTTCTATGTTTTCTATATTTCTCTCCAATGCTATGGTAAAGGAGATAGAATTGTGATCTCTATCTCCAAAATGCTCTCCCACTGAGAGACCTGACACCTGACCAGGTTCATCTCCCAAAACCAGATCAAGTACAGCCTCTCCTTTTGTAGGCTTGTCTACGTATTGTGTCAAGAAACCTTCCAGAACACACCTAACAAACTCCACCCCATCTAAACCGCTCACTCTAGGGAGAAGGACTGGCTGGTGGTGCAATGGCATCAGCGCAGGACTCCGGAGCGAAGGCTCCTGAGTTCGAATCCAAATCAGGCCATCCCCGAGCGCACTTTCCATCCGTGCCAGGTTGAGCGTCGAGCTAGCCACTCGGCCTCATAAAAATACAAGGGTCGAGTCAGAAACTTTCATATTGTGACCCGGTTAATCTGAAAGGAGCCCAATCCTGACACCACGCGCCAGACAAGAATGGCTGACTCTCTGGTTTGACACACTAAAAAAAACTCTTGGGAGATGGCAATCAATATTTAGGAAAGTAAAATGTCCCACCACAACAACCCTGTTATTATTACACCTTTCAAGAATTTGTCTCCCTATATGCTCCTCGATGTCCCTTTTACTATTGGGTGGTCTATAAAAATCACCCAGTAGAGTTATTGACCCCTTCTTATTCCTAACTTCCACCCACAGAGACTCCGTAGACAACTCCTCCATGATTTCCTCCTTTTCTGCTGCTGTGACACTATCCCTGATCAACAATGCCATGCCCCCACCTCTTTTGCCTCCCTCCCTGTCCTTTCTGAACATCAAAACCTGGCACTCTAAGTAACCTTTCCTGCCTCTGAGCCATCCAATGGCCACAACGTCAAGTGTTGATCCACGCTCTAAGCTCATCCACATTGTTCATAATACTCCTCGCATTAAAACAGACGCATTTCAAACCTTCGGTCTGAGCGTGATCCTTCTCTATCACCTATCTATCCTCCCTTTCGCACTGTCTTCAAGTTTTCTCTATTTGTGAGCCAACCTCCCTTTCCTCCGTCACTTCAGTCAGTTCCCACCCCCAGCAATTCTAGTTTAAACTCTCCCCAATAGCCTTAGCAAAACTCCGCACCAGGATATTAGTCCCCCTTGGATTCAAGTGCAACCCGTCCTTTTTTTACAGGTCACACCTGCCCCAAAAAAGGTCCCAATGATCCAGAAATCTGAATCCCTGCCCTCTGTTCCAATCCGTCAGCCGTGCATTTATTCTCCATCTTATTCTATTCCAATACTCACTGTCACATGGCACAGGCAGTAATAGCGAGATTACTATCTTTGAGGTCCTGTTTCTCAACTTCCTTCCTAACTCCCTGTAATCTGTTCTCCTTCCCACTTCAAGATATCGTGGATGTGATCAGAAACATTCCAGACCCTGGCACCTGGAAGGCAAGCTACCATCCATGTTTCTTTCCTGTGTCCACAGAATCGCTTGTCTGGCCCTCTAACTATAGAGTCCTCTATCATTGCTGCCATCTTCTTCCTTTCCCTACACTTCTGAGCCATAGGGCCAGACCCTGTTGCTTCCCCCAGGTAGGCCGTTCCCCCAGTAGTACTGAAATAGGAGTACTTATTGTTAAAGAGGACAGCCACTGGAGTACTCTCTAGCATTTGCCTCTTGCCCTTCCCTCTCCTGGCTGTTACTCACTTATTTGTCTCTCCAGGCCCCTGTGTGACTACCTGCCTATGACTCTTCTCTATCACCTTCTCACTCTCCCTGACCAGACGAAAGTCATTGAGCTACATCTCCATTTCCTTAACATGGTCCCTAAGGAGCTGCAGCTCAACGCACCTGGTGCAGATGTGGCCATCCAGGAGGCTGGCAATCTCCAGGATCTCCCAGATCTGACACTGAGCACAGAACACTGGCCTCACACACATACTTTCTGTCTGTATTTTACACAGATAACCTAACTTGCCTCGACCCTTTATCAACAAAGCCCCATTGAGCCAAAGCCTTCCTTTTCTGTCTCCCTCTACTCTGATGCCTGCTGAATAAATCTGTCTTCTTTTTAAACTCTTCTCGCTGTTTTCACTGGCTGACCTCCATGCATTGCGCAGTCATGCCCCATTCAAACCGCTAAAGAAATAACCCTTCAAACCACTGAAGAAATTATCACTCTGATCTTCCAGAGGAGCAAATTTGTCTTCTGCTACTTTTTGCTCTTGTTATATCTGTAGAAACCCTGAGAATTATCTTTCACCTTGCCTGCTGGAGCAACCTCATGCCTTCTTATAGTCCTCCTGATTTCTTTCTTAAGTATTCTCTTGCATTTTGTATGCTTCTCAAGTACCTCATTTATTCCTGCCTGCCTATACCTGCTATGCACCTCCTTCAATATCTCTCAAAGACCAAGGTTCCCTAAAGCTGTTATCCTTGCCTTTTATCTAACAAGCACATACAAACTCTGGACTCTCAAAATTTCACTTTTGAAATCCTCCCAAAGTACACCTTTGCCAGAAAACAACCTGTTCAATCCACACTTGCCAGATCTTTTCTGATACCATCAAAACTGGCCGTTCTCCAATTTATAATCTCAACCCAAGGATCAGACCTATCCTTTTCCATAATTACCTTGCAGCTAATGGCATTGTGGTCACTAGATGTAAAGTGCTGACCTGCACAAACTTCTATCACCTGCTTTGTTTCATTTGCTAATAGGAGATCAAGTATCGCACTCTCTGTAGTTGGGATGTCAATAGAATGATTGAGGAAACTTTCCTGAACACATTTGACAAACTCTTTCCCATCCAGCCATTTAACAGTATGGGAGTCCTAGTCAATATGTGGAAAGTTAAAATCACCTACTATCACAACTTTATTTTTCTTGCAACAGTCTGCGATCTATATAATAACCATATAACAATCACAGCACGGAAACAGGCCATTCCGGCCCTCCTAGTCCGTGCCGAACTCTTAATCTCACCTAGTCCCACCTACCCGCACTCAGCCCATAACCCTCCACTCCTTTCCTATCCATATACCTATCCAATTTTACCTTAAATGACACAACTGATCTGGCCTCTACTACTTCTACAGGAAGCTCATTCCACACAGCTATCACTCTCTGAGTAAAGAAATACCCCCTCGTGTTTCCCTTAAACTTTTGCCCCCTAACTCTCAAATCATGTCCTCTCGTTTGAATCTCCCCTACTCTCAATGGAAACAGCCTATTCACGTCAACTCTATCTATCCCTCTCAACATTTTAAATACCTCGATCAAATCCCCCCTCAACCTTCTACGCTCCAATGAATAGAGACCTAACTTGTTCAACCTTTCTCTGTAACTTAAGTGCTGAAACCCTGGTAACATCCTAGTAAATCGTCTCTGCACTCTCTCTAATTTATTGATATCTTTCCTATAATTCGGTGACCAGAACTGTACACAATATTCCAAATTTGGCCTTACCAATGCCTTGTACAATTTTAACATTACATCCCAACTTCTGTACTCAATGCTCTGATTTATAAAGGCCAGCGTTCCAAAAGCCTTCTTCACCACCCTATCTACATGAGACTCCACCTTCAGGGAACTATGCACTGTTATTCCTAGATCTCTCTGTTCCACTGCATTCCTCAATGCCCTACCATTTACCCTGTATGTTCTATTTGGATTATTCCTGCCAAAATGTAGAACCTCACACTTCTCAGCATTAAACTCCATCTGCCAACGTTCAGCCCATTCTTCTAACCGGCATAAATCTCCCTGCAAGCTTTGAAAACCCACCTCATTATCCACAACACCTCCTACCTTAGTATCATCAGCATACTTACTAATCCAATTTACCACCCCATCATCCAGATCATTTATGTATATTACAAACAACATTGGGCCCAAAACAGATCCCTGAGGCACCCCGCTAGTCACCGGCCTCCATCCCGATAAACAATTATCCACCACTACTCTCTGGCATCTCCCATCTAGCCACTGTTGAATCCATTTTATTACTCCAGCACTAATACCTAACGACTGAACCTTCTTAACTAACCTTCCATGTGGAACTTTGTCAAAGGCCTTGCTGAAGTCCATATAGACTACATCCACTGCCTTACCCTCGTCAACATTCCTCGTAACTACTTCAAAAAATTCAATAAGGTTTGTCAAACATGACCTTCCACGCACAAATCCATGCTGGCTACTCCTAATCAGATCCTGTCTATCCAGATAATTATAAATACTATCTCTAAGAATACTTTCCATTAATTTACCCACCACTGATGTCAAACTGACAGGTCTATAATTGCCAGGCTTACTTCTAGAACCCTTTTTAAACAATGGAACCACATGAGCAATACGCCAATCCTCCGGCACAATCCCTGTTTCTAATGACATCTGAAAGATCTCCGTCAGAGCTCCTGCTATCTCTACACAAACTTCCCTCAAGGTCCTGGGGAATATCCGGTCAGGATCCGGAGATTTATCCACTTTTAAATTTCTTAAAAGCGCCAGTACTTCCACCTCTTTAATTGTCATAGGTTCCATAACTTCCTTACTTGTTTCCCACACCTTACACCATTCGATATCCTTCTCCTTAGTGAATACCGAAGAGAAGAAATTGTTCAAAATCTCTCCCATCTCCCTCGGCTCCACACATAGCTGACCACCCTGATTCTCTAAGGGACCAATTTTATCCCTCACTATCCTCTTGCTTTTAATATAACTGTAGAAGCCTTTCGGATTTACTTCCACCTTATTTGCCAAACCAAACTCGTAACTTCTTTTAGCTTTTCTAATCTCTTTCTTAAGTTTCCTTTTACATTCTTTATATTCCTCGAGCAATTCCTTTACTCCATGCTGCCTATATCTATTGTAGACATCCCTCTTTTTTCGAACCAAGTTTCTAATATCCCTTGAAAACCATGGCGCTTTCAAACCTTTAATCTTTCCTTTCAACCGAACAGGAACATAAAGATTCTGTACCCTCATAATTTCACCCTTAAATGACCTCCATTTCTCTATTACATCCTTCCCATAAAACAACTTGACCCATTCCACTCTCTCTAAATCCCTGCGCATCTCCTCAAAGTTAGCCTTTCTCCAATCAAAAATCTCAACTCTAGGTCCAGTCCTGTCCTTCTCCATAATTATATTGAAGCTAATGCTATTGTGATCACTGGACCCGAAGTGCTCCCCAACACATACATCTGTCAGCTGACCTATCGCATTCCCTAACAGGAGATCCAACACTGCCCCATCTCTAGTCGGTACTTCTATGTATTGTTGCAAAAAGCTATCCTGCACACATTTCACAAACTCTAAACCATCCAGCCCTTTTACAGAATGAGCTTCCCAATCTATGTGTGGAAAATTAAAATCTCCCACAATCACCACCTTGTGTTTACTACAAATATCTGCTATCTCCTTACACATTTGCTCTTCCAACTCACGCTCCCCATTAGGTGGCCTATAATACACTCCTATCAGTGTTACTACACCTTTCCCATTCCTCAATTCCACCCAAATAGCCTCCCTAGAGGAGCTCTGTAATCTATCCTTCCAAAGCACCGCCATAAGATTTTCTCGGACAAGCAATGCAACACCTCCTCCTCTGGCCCCTCCTACTCTATCACACCTGAAGCAACTAAATCCAGGAATATTTAGTTGCCAATCACACCCTTCCTGCAACCATGTTTCACTAATAGCTACAACATCATAATTCCATGTATCAATCCACACTTTAAGCTCATCCACCTTTCTTACAATGCTCCTAGCATTAAAATAGATACATTTAAGATACTCTCCACCTCCTCCTCTCTTTTCATCCCTAGCAATGCATTCAAATTTATTATCCTTTTCTTTCTTCTCCCCTACAACTTCGGGCTGAGCGCATCCCTCCTCCATCACCTGCCTGTCCTCCCTCACACACGGTCTACTTACTTGCTCTACTGGTGAACTAACCTCCTCTCCCATAGTTTCCTCAAATTGATTTCCGCCCCCCCATCTTACTAGTTTAAAGTCTGCCCCGTAGCCCTAGCAAACCTCCCCGCTAGGATATTGGTCCCCCCAGGATTCAAGTGTAACCCGTCCTTCTTGAACAGGTCACGCCTGCCCCAGAAGAGGTCCCAATGATCCAGAAACTTGAATCCCTGCCCCCTGCTCCAATCCCTCAACCACGCATTCATCCTCCACCTAATTCCATTCCTACTCTCACTGTCGCGTGGTACAGGCAGTAATCCCGAGATTACTACCTTTGCGGTCCTTCTTCTTAACTGCCTTCCTAACTCCCTATACTCTCGTTTCAGGACCTCTTCCCCTTTCCTACCTATGTCATTGGTACCTACATGTACCACGATCTCTGGCTCCTCACCCTCCCACTTCAGGATATCTTGGACGCGATCAGAAACGTCCCGGACCCTGGCACCAGGGAGGCAAACTACCATCCGGGACTCCCGATCACCTCCACAGAACCGCCTATCTGAACCCCTGACTATTGAGTCCCCTATTACTATGGTCCTCTTTCTTCTATCCCTACCCTTCTGAGCTACAGGGCCGTCCTCTGTGCCGGAGGCCCGGCCACTGTCACTGTCTACTAATTTATTCCTCTTTATCCAGCAGTCTGTTGGTCAATAATGTAATCCCATTAATGTGGTCATACTTTTCTTATTTCTCAGTTCCACCCATAAAGCCTGACTAAACGAGCAGTCCAGTCTGTCCTGACTCAGCAGTGCTGTAACGTTTTCCCTGATCAGTAATGCCAACTCTCCCCCTTTAATCCCTTGTGCTCTATTATGTCCAAAACAACACAACTCCGGAATATTGAGCTGCCAGTCCAGCCCCTCCTGCAAATAAGTCTCACTAATGGCTACAATGTCATAATTCCATATAACCATATAACAATTACAGCACAGAAACAGGCCATCTCGGCCCTTCTAGTCCTTGCCGACACTTACACTCACCTAGTCCCACTGGCCCGCACTCAGCCCATAACCCTCCATTCCTTTCCTATCCATATACCTATCCAATTTTACTTTAAATGACAATACCGAACCTGCCTCTACCACTTCTTCTGGAAGCTCATTCCACACAGCTACCACTCTCTGAGTAAAGAAATTCCCCCTCGTGTTGCCCCTAAACTTTTGCCCCTTAACTCTCAACTCATGTCCTCTTGTTTGAATCTCCCCTTCTCTCAATGGAAAAAGCCTATCCATGTCAACTCTATCTATCCCCCTCATAATTTTAAATACCTCTATCAAGTCCCCCCTCAACCTTCTACGCTCCAAAGAATAAAGACCTAACTTATTCAACTTGTTCCACGTGCTGAACCCTTCCCTAAACTCATGCACCTTGCCTGCAAATTTCCTTGCAATGAACTAGTCCCACTATGCTTGACCTTTTGATTCCTGACTTTGTATGTAGGCTTAACAACATTTTTCCCCCAACCACTCCACTATCTGCTCCAGTTCCCATCCCTCTGCAATTCTAGTTTAAACACACCATCTCCCGTGCAGCATTAGCAAACCTTTCCACTAGGATATTAGTTCCAAGGTGGAAGATACCAGAATAAAAATGTGGTGGAAGGGGAAAAAGGATAGCTGGAAAGTGATGGGTGAAGCCAGGTGGATGTGAAAGGTCAAGGAAGAAGGAATCGGATAGTAGAGCAGAGTGGACAATAGGAGGAAGAGAGGGTGGAGGCAAGTGAGAAGAATTAAAACATCATTGTGGGGAATAGAAGAATAGAGGAACTGGGTGGGAGGTGGCAGGGGGTTGATAGGAAAATGTTTACCAGAAGGAGAAATCAATATTCATGCCATCAGGTTGGACGGTACCCAAACAGAATATAAGATATTGCTCCAGCATCCTGAGGATGGCTTCATCTTGGCACAAGACAAGGCCATGGATCAACATGTCAAAGCAGAAATGGGAATCAGAATTAAAAGGTTTGGCCACCAGGAAGTCCCACTTGTGACAGATGATGCAGAAGTACTTGAAGACGCAGTCTCTCGATCTACAACATATCTCACCAATGTGAGGAGCATTGGGTGCACCACACACAATTGACAACCTCAGCAGATTGGCAGGTGAAGTGATGCCCCACCTGGAATTACTGTTTGGCGCCCTGAATGTAGGTGAGGGAGGAGGTGTATGGGCAGGTGTAGCACATAGGCTGCTTCCAGGGATAAGTGGTGGGAGGGACAAATGGAGAAAGGAATCGCAGAGGGAACAATCCTGTGGAAAATGGGGAGGGGGAGGGAAAAACATGTTTCATGGTGGG
Source organism: Hemitrygon akajei (assembly GCF_048418815.1). NCBI lineage: Eukaryota > Metazoa > Chordata > Chondrichthyes > Myliobatiformes > Dasyatidae > Hemitrygon > Hemitrygon akajei. Next base: position 65,802,784 of record NC_133146.1, read on the forward strand.
ATCCCTTTGGAGATGGTGGAAGTTGTGGAGAATGATGTGTTGAACGCAGAGGCTCATGGGATGGTAGGTAAGGTCAAGAGGGTGTAAAGGAAATGGAAGAGACATGGGTGAAGGGAAAACAAGAAGACATCTCTGACATCCTGGAATGGAAACCCACATCCCGGGAACAGATGCAGCAGAGCTGAAGAAATTGAGAAAAGAATAGCATTTTTACAGGAGATAGGGTGGGAAGAGGTATGGTCAAGATAACTATGGGAATCAGTAGGTTTATAAAAGTTGTTGGTTTAACATGTATATTAAAGTCATCACCATTGTGGGAAACTCTGAACTTGAAAAGGGAATATTTCTTGTCTCTGTTCTATTGTTCAAAAGATGTTCATGCCTTATATAAATATCCCCTAATCTATAATATATTTGTTATTTTCTGTTGATATAACTTCATATGCAACTTGGTGGGAAGTGGGAGGTAGATGGTTTTGCTAGGCAGGTATGCAGTCTATAATAAACTCCAGCAAAGAATACAAAAATTACCCTTAATGTAGTGAAATATATCTGAGGCTTCAAATAAAGTTATCAAACAAAACTTAGCAAAGTTCTAAGTTCGAAGTACATTTAATGTCAAGATGTGTATAATTATACAACCTTGACATTTGTCTAACAAGCAGCTATGAAATAAAGAAACCAAAAAAATTAAGAAGACCATTGATCATCCAATGTGCAGAGAGAAAAAAAATAACACATCATGCCCATAAAAAAAGACCATTGAAAACCCAATGTGCTGAGAAACAAAAACTGCTAGCAAACAGCGCTCTCAACTGAAGTCTGCAAGAGAGTTCTATAGTTCAGCACAGAGCTGAGTGAACCTTACAGAACAGTGATCTGAACTGGCCTGTACCTTGCTTTGGGCCCCGACACCCTGACCTTTTCCATTTGGCCCTGCACCTAAATCAATGACCAAGTATTGGGTTTAATTTCCTTGATACACTCTGGGGCCTGGACATCACCACGTCGATTCAGCCTATAGTCAACCTTTCCAATTATGCATGGTTCTTAAGTCACCATCCAAACATCATGTTCATTCAAAACAGTACGTTCTGGTGCCTGAACTTCGCTGCCTCAATTCAGTCTTTAGCACAGTGCTGAAATCAAATAAACATCAGGTCCTCCCGACTCTCAGTGATGGGCCAGCCACCACGTTTCACCTTGGTTTTGCCTTCAAGTCCAAGGGAAGTTACAGACTTTTACTTCTGATGATTGTTTGCCAGAAATAGTGCAATTAAGAAAGTATTTAGTTGTTTTACTTGTTTTGTTAGCCACCTGCCAGAAATCACTGAAGTTCAATGGCAGCCTAAACCAGAAGCACCATTATGAATCAGCATTTAACACCATCATTCCCACAACCCTCCACACGGCTTTAGACCACCTGGACAACACAAACACCTGTGTCAGGATGCTGTTCATCGACTCTAGCTCAGCATTTAACACTGTCATTCCCACAATCCTGACTGAGAGGTTACAGAACCTGGACCTCTGTACCTCCCTCTGCAGTTGGATCCTCAACTTCCTAACCAGAAGACCACAATCTGTGCAGATTGGTGATAAAATCTCCTCGCTGATGATCAACACTGGTGCATCTCAGGGGTGTGTGCTTAGCCCTCTGCTCTACTCTCTATATACACATGACTGTGTGGCTAGGCATAGTTCAAGTACAATCTATAAATTTGCTGATGATACATCCGTTGTTGTTAGAATCTCAGGTGGTGATGAGAGGGCATACAGGAGTGATATATGCCAATTAGTGGAGTGGTGTCACAGCAACAACCTGGCGCTCAATGTCAGTAAGACGAAAGAGCTGGACTTCAGGAAGGGTAAGACGAAGGAACACATACCAATCCTCACAGAGGGATCAGAAGTGGAGAGAGTGAGCAGCTTCAAGTTCCTGGGTGTCAAGATCTCTGAGAATCTAATCTGGTCCCAACATTGTGATGTAGTTATAAAGAAAGCAAGACAGTGGTTATACTTCATTATGAGTTTGAAGAAATTTAGCATGTCAACAAATACACTCAAAAACTTCTATAGTTGTACCATGGAGAGCATTCTGACAGGTTGCATCACTGTTTGGTATGGATGGATGCACACAACTGAAAGAAGATTTTCCCAATCTACCTGCCTATTGAAATTCCCCATGACTATTGTAAAATTGCTCTTTTGGCATTCTATATCCTATTGTGATTTGTAGATCATGTTCTTACTACTGTTTGGGGATCTGTATATAATTCTCATCAGGATCTTTTTACACTTGCAGTTCCTTAGCTCTATCCACAGTGATTCAACAACTTCTGAACCCATGTCACTTCGTTCTAATGATTTGATTTCTTTTTTTATGAACAGAGCAATGCCACCCTCTCTGCCTTCCTGCCTGTTCTTTCGCTACAATGTGTATCCCAGCTATAATCTTCTTTCAGCCGTGATTCAGTGATACCTAAAACATCATACCCGCCAAACTGTAACTGTGCTACAAGTTCATCAACCTTATTCCGTATACTGTGCACATTCAACTATGCATACATTCAGTCCTGTATTCACCCTTTTCAATTTTGTCCACCTTTTTTGATGCAGCTCATCCTGTTGACTGCAATTTTGCCCAATCATCAGCCTCTCCTTGCTAGGAGTCTCACTACACACTGCTCTGTTTATAAACCAACTACCTCATCTTCAGCATTATTATTCCAGTACCCATCCCCATGCCAAATTAGTGTTGGGCCAAAAGGCCTCTTTCTGTGCTGTTTGACTCTGTGAGTCTGTAAAGTTCTCAAAAGCTTTTAAAGGGCAGAAGGGAAGTATTTAGCATGGAAGCTTTCAAGGCAACCCTTAATCACTCTGGTCACTATTACATTGATGTTTCTGCTTTTATTAGTTCACTCTGAGAGAAGCCTTCTTTTGGGTGCCGTTCTTAATGGTGTACACCTTCCTTTTCCTTCATAATCAAGAACGGCCTCCTTGTTTTACAAATTATATTAGCATTTTAATCAACCTAGCACCCTCTTTCTCTGGTAACTAGTTCTCATAAGTTTATATTTTATGGAGCACATAGAGACCAACTGTACAGAAATCTGTCTATAAGCAAATCCAGCACACTGATTACTGTAACAAAGTATTACATACAGTATGTCAACAGTATGTAATACTGTGTAAAATTACTTCATCTTAATACCATAAGACCATAAGATATAGGAGCAGAAGTAGGGCATTCAGCCCATCGAGCCTGCTCCATCATTCAATCATGGGCTGATCCAATTCTTCCAGTCATCCCCACTCCCTTGCCTTCTCCCAATACCCTTTGATGCCCTGGCTAATCAAGAACCTATCTATCCCTGCCTTAAATACACCCAATGACTTGGCCTCCACAACCGCTCATGGCAACAAATTGCACAGATTTACCACCCTCTGACTAAAGTAATTCTCTGCATCTCTGTTCTAAATGGACATCCTTCAATCCTGAAGTCGTGTGCTCTTGTCCTGGACTCCCCTACCATGGGAAATAACTTTGCCATATCTAATCTGTTCAGGCCTTTTAACATTTGGAATGTTTCTATGAGAACCCCCTCATTCTCCTGAACTCCAGGGAATACAGCCCAAGAGCTGCCAGACGTTCCTCACACTGTAACCCTTTTATTCCTGGAATCATTCTTGTGATCTTCAGTATATTCTCTCTAAAATAAGGAGCCCAAAAAACTGCACACAATACTCTAAGTGTGGTCTCACAAGTGCCTTACAGACCCTCAACATCACATCCCTGGTCTTATATGCTACACCTCAAGAAATGAATGCCAACATTGCATTTGCTTTCTTCACCACCAACTCAACTTGGAGGTTAACCTTTAGGGTATCCTGCACAAAGACTCCCAAATCCCTTTGCATCTCTGCATTTTGAATTTTCTCCCCCTCTAAATAATAGTCTGCCTGTTTATTTCTTCCACCAAGGTGCATGGCCATACAATTTCCAACATTGTGTTTCATTTGCCACTTCTTTGCCCATTCCACTGAACTATCTAAGTCTCTCTGCAGGCTCTCTGTTTCCTCAACACTACCCACTCCTCCACCTATCTTTGTATCATCGTCTTCCTTCAGAACCCAAGGGTGCATTCTATCAGGTCCAGAAAATTCATCCACCCTCAGACCATTAAGCTTCCTGAGCACCTTCTCAGTCATAATTTTCACTGCACATACTTCACTTCCCTGATACTCTTGAATGTTTGGTATATTGCAGATGTCTTCCACTGTGAAGACCGATGCAAAATATACACCTAGTTCCTCTGCCATCTTTGTGTCTCTCATTACAATATCTTCAGCGTTATTTTCTATTGATCCTATATCTACCCTCTACTCTCTTTTACCCTTTATATTCTTATAAAAGTTTTTAGTATCTTCTTTGATATTAGTTGCCAGCTTCCTTTCATAATTCATCTTTTCATTCCTAATGACCTTCTTAGTTTCCTTCTGCAAGTTTTTAAAAACTTCCCAATCCTCTGTCTTCCCACTAGTTTTGGCTTCCTTGTATGTCCTCTCTTTTGCTTTTACTTTGGCTCTGACTTCACTGGTCAGCCATGATAGTGTTCTTCTTCCATTTGAAAATTTCTTCTTATTTGGAACATATGTCTTACACTTCCCTTATTTTTCGCAGAAACTCCAGCCATTGCTGCTCTTCTATCCTGCCTGCTAGTGTCCTTGTCCAGTCAACCTTGGCCAGTTCCCCTCTCATACCATTGTAATTTCTTTTATTCCACTGAAATACTGACATTGGAATTTAGTTTCTCCTTCTCAAATTTCAAAGTGAATTCGATCATATTGTGATCACTGTTCCCTAAGGGTTCCTTAACCTTAAGCTCTCTCATCACCTCAGGATCATTGCACAACACCCAATCCAGCACAGCCAATCCCCTAGAGGGCTCAACAACAAACTGTTCTAAAATTCCATCCCTTAGACATTCTACAAATTCTCTCTCTTGAGGTCAAGTACTGGCCTGGTTTTCCCAATCTACTTTCATGTTAAAATCCCCAATGATTATCATGACATTGCCCTTCTGACATGCATTTCTATCTCCTGATGTCATCCTGGCTGCTGTTTGGAGGCTTGTATACAATTGCTATTAGGGTCCTTTTACCCTTGTCATTTCTTAACTCACCCATAGAGACTCTACACCTTCCGAACCTATGTCATCCCTTTCTAATGACTTAATATTATTTCTTATACACAGGGCCACACCACCCCCTCTGCCTACTAACCTATCTTTCCGATACACCATATATCCTTGGACATTCAGCTCCCAATGTCAGCCATCCTTTAGCCTACTTTCAGAGATGGCCACAACATCATACTTGCCAACATGTAGCTGAATTTGAAGATCGTCCGTTTTATTTCTTATGCTGTGGGCATTCAAACACAACACTTTCAGTCCAGTATTTGTTGCTTCCTGTTTTAACTGCACCACGCCTCTATTGCCCTGTAACTCATCCCACTGGCTGTGATTGTGCTTCATCTCCTGTCTGTCCTTTCTATCATTTCTGTTGCACACGATCTTTGACTTATTTCTGTTCTCCCCTTCCTCAGCCCTATTACTTTGGTTCCCATCCCCCTGCCAAATTAATTTAAACCCTCTCGAACAGCTCTATTAAACCTGCCTGCTAGGATATTGGACCCCTTTGGGTTCAGGTGTAACCCATCCTTTTTGTACAGCTCATACCTCCCCCAGAAGAGGCTCCAATCATCCAGGAACCTGAAGCCCTGTCCCCTACACTAGTCTCTCAGCCACACATTAAAAATCCTGATCATCCTATTCTTGCACTTACTAGCATGTGGCACAGGCAGCAGTCCTGTGATTATTACCCTGGAGGTCCTACCTTTCGGCTTCCCAACTCCCTGAATTCTCTCTTCAGGACCCCTTGACTATTTTAACATTGCCCTTTTGGCATGCATTTTCTATCTTCCTTTGTAATTTGTAGGCCACATCCTTACTACTGTTTGGATGTCTGTATACAACTCCCATCTGAGTGGTTTTACCCTTGAGTTCCTTAGCTCTATCCACAATGATTCAACATCTTCTGACACTTATCATCTCTTTCTTATGATTTGAATTCATTTTTTTAATCAACAGAGCAATGCCACCCCTCTGCCTTCCTGCCTGTCCTTTCAACACATTGTATATCCTTAGATATTAAGCTTCTAGTCATAACCTTCTTTCAGCCATGATTCAGTGATGCCTACAACATCATACTGGCTGATCTTATAACCATATAACAATTACAGCACAGAAACAGGCCATCTCGGCCTTTCTAGTCCATGCCGAACGCTTACTCTCACCTAGTCCCACTGACCCGCACTCAGCCCATAACCCTCCATTCCTTTCCTGTCCATATACCTATCCAATTTTACTTTAAATGACAATACCGAACCTGCCTACTGGAAGCTCGTTCCACACAGCTACCACTCTCTGAGTAAAGAAACTCCCCCTCGTGTAGCTTTAACTTTTGCCCCCTAACTCTCACCTCATGTCCTCTTGTTTGAATCTTCCCTACTCTCAATGGAAAAAGCCTATCCATGTCAACTCTATCTATCCCCCTCATAATTTTAAATACCTCTATCAAGTCCCCCCTCAACCTTCTACACTCCAAAGAATAAAGACCTTTTGGCTGTTCACCTTCACACTTAAGAATGTTGGGGACTCAATCCGAGATATCCTGGACCCTGGCACCTAGGAGGTAACATACCATCTGGGAATCTCATTCTTGTCACAGACCCTCCTGTCCATTCCTCTAACTATCGAATCCCTTATCATGACAATGTGCCTCTTCTCACCCCTTCCTTTCTGAGTCAGTGGCAGAGACTCACCCACAGCGATTTTCCTCTGTTGGGCCATTCCCCACCCCCCCGCCTGTATCTAAAGTAAAATACTTCTTTAGGGGGATAGCCACATGGGTACTCTGCACTGGCTCCTTAACCTCTTTCCCCTTCTTGACTGTCACCCAGTTTCCCATATCCTGCACCTTGGGTATAACTACCTCTCTATATGTCCTATCTATCACCCTTTCAGCTTCCCAAATCCCCAGTTCATCCAGTTCCAGCTCCAACTCTTCAATGCAGCTTGTTAGAAGCTGCAGCTGAATGAGCTTCTCACAGTTGCAGTCGTCAGGGACACTGGACAACTCCTTGCCTTCCTACATCCGGCAGGAGAAGCATTTCACTATCCTGCCTGTCATCTCTACTCTCCTAGCTTAGCAGATATAAAGAAGAGAACAAAAAAAGGCTTTTATTTCCTTTGCTTTCTTTGAGCCTCAAAGACCTAAAACCTTAAGGTAGGATGCAGAAGGACTTAGACAGATTAGGAGAATGGGAAAGAAAGTGGTAAATGAAATACAATGTTGGAAAATGCATGTTCATGCACTTTGGTAGTAGAAATAAATTTGCAGACTATTTTCTAAATGGGGAGAAAATCCAGGAATCTGAGATACAGAGGGACTTAGGAGTCCTTGTGCAGAACACCCTGAAGGTTAACTTGCAAGTTGAGTCGGTGGTGAGGAAAGCAAATTCATTTCAAGAGGTCTGGAGTATAAGAGCAAGGATAAGCTGAGGCTTTGTAAGGCACTAGTGAGGCCTCACCTGGAGTAGTGTGAACAGTTTTGCATCCCTCATCTTGGAAAAGATGTGCTGGCATTGGAGAGAGTCCAGAGGAGGTTCACAAGGATGATTCCAGGAGTGAAAGGGTTATCATACGAAGAAGGTTTGATGGCTCTGGGTCTGTACTTGATGGAGTTCAGAAGGATGAGGGGGGGTCTCATTGAAATCTTTCAAATATTGAAAGGCCTAGACAGAGTAGATGTGGAAAGGATGTTTCCCATATTGAGAGAGTTGAGGACAAGAGGGCATAGCCTCAGGATAGAGGGGCGCCCTTTTAACACAGAGATGCAGAGAAATTTCATTAGCCAAAGATTGGTGAATTTGTGGAATTTGTTGCCATATGCAGCTGTGGAGGCCAGGTCGTTGGGTGTATTTAAGGCAGAGATTGATATGTTCTTGATTGGACATGGCATCAAAGGTTACGGGGTAAGACCGGGAACTGGGGTTGAGGAGCAGATAGAAAAAAATGATCGGCCCATGATTGAATGGTGGAGCAGACTCAATGGGCCGAATGGCTGAATTCTGCTCCTATGTCTTATGGTCTTACGATTGAAGTCTTCTCTTCTCCAAGCTTCTGATGTCTGGATTGGCTGCTGGTCAGAGCTCTATTGTCACCATATACAACCCCGTGATTCATTTTCTTGTGGGCATACTCAATAACTCTATAGAGTAATGATCAAAACAGAATCAGTGAAAGACTTCACCAACTTGAAGGTTCAACCAGAATGCAGAGGACAGCAAACTGTGCACGTAGAAAAAGAAAGAAAGAAATAATAATAATAAATAAATAAGCAATATATATTGAGAACATGAGATGAAGAGTCCTTGAAAGCAAATCCATTGGTTGTAACTGATGCACCATCAATAACTCTCTCTGAGATGTAAGAAGCGAGATATCGGCTTTTATTGACTGGAAGAATGAACAACACTACATCCTGGAGAATGAGGCCGGGCATCAGGCCTCAATCGCCTTTATACAGGGGTCTGTGGGAGGAGCCACAGGAGCAGACCAGACAGGTATATGTAGTTCACCACAGTAACATTAAATCCAAACATCCCTCAGCTAGTGAAACCTTGGAACCCTTCCACAGTCAAGTTTACACATGAATCCACACCAATATTTCCTCCTTAGTTCAAAGGAAATTGGGGAAGCAGCATTGTCCGTGATGTCCACTTCCAGAAAGCCAATCGGCAGCTGTGTCAAGCGTTGTCCACAGCCGCTGCAAGATTGGGCTGATCATAGGGTCAATAATCACAGCAAGAATATCATTGACACCCAGCATAGATTGGGAGACCACGTCACCAAGCACCTAAGCTCTGTCTGCCAGAAAAAGCAGGATCTCCAAGTAGCCATCTATTTCAATTCCACTTCCCATTCAGCTATCTCTATCCCTGGCCTCCTCTACTGTGGTGGAACAACACCTTATATTCTATCTGGGTAGCCTCCAACCTGATGGCATGAGCATCATTTTCTCCAATTTCTGGTTAAGCCCCCCACCCCCACTTCACGATTCCCCATCCCCTTTTCCCTCTCTGACCTTATCTCCTTGTCCACCAATCGCTGTCCTTTGGTACTCCTCCCCCCTTTTCCTTCTTCCATGGCTTCCTGTCCTCCAGTCCCTTCTGCCCCTTCTCCAGCCCTATATCTCTTTCACTAATCAACTTCCCAGCTCTTTACTTCATTCCTCTCCCTCCTGGTTTTACCTATCACCTTGTGTTTCTCTCTCCGCCCACACCTTTTAAATCTACTCCTCAGCTTTTTTTTCTCCAGTGCTGAAGGATTTTGGCCTGAAATGTTGACTGTACTCTTTTGCATAGATGCTGCCTGGCCTGCTGAGTTCCTCCAGCATGTTGTGTGTGTTGCTTGGATTTCCAGCATCTGCAAATTTTCTCTTCTTTGAACATAGATAGCAACAAAGCTTTACTCCCAGATGAGCTCAACGCCTTCGGTGTTCATTTTGAACATTCAAGCATATTGGAACCTTTACCAACACCCACAGACCCCAAGGACCCTGTGATCTCAGTCTCTGGGGCCAACATAAGAGGATTCTTCAAGAGTATGAACCCACAGAAAGCATCCAGCCTAGATGGAGAACCCAGCCAATATCTTTAATCTCTCATTTTGGCAGTACCTACCTGCTTCAAGCAGGCTTCACTTATACCAGTGCCTACGAAAAATGTACTAACATGCCTTAATTATTATCATCTGGTTGCACTTATATCCAAAGTGATGAAGTACTTTGAGAGGTTTGTGATGAAATTCGATCCACTCCAATTTGCTTACCGACGAAACAGACCCACAGCAGATACCATTTCATTGGCTCTTCACTCAACCCTGGAACATCTGGACAGCAAAGATGCACACATCGGGAAACTCTTTATTGACTACAGCTTAGCATTCAATACTTTTATCCCCTCAAAATTAATCAATAAGCTTCAAGACCTTGGCCTCAATATTGCCTTTTGCAACTGGTTTCTCAATATCCTCACTTGCAGACCCCAATCAGTTTGGATGGGCAACAACAGCTCCTCCACAATCTCTATCACCACAGGTGTACCATAAGCCTGTGTGCTTAGCCCTCTGCTCTATTTGATTTATACTTATGACTGTGTGACAAAGCACATCTCCAATGCTATATTTAAGTTTTCTGATGACGCCACTGTCATTGGCCAAATCAAAGTTGGTGATAAATCAGCACGAGTGAGGTCTCCGTCGGTCAGGGTCAACCATGGACATTGCATCCTAGTGGTCTAGGTTTGCAGGCCTGGGCAGTACAATATGGAAAGCAAGCTGTTGCCTGTGTAGCAAGCACCCACTCTCCACACATCTGATGAACCCAAAGGAACAGCAGAGACTGATACAGTTTGGCATGAGCAGCATTACAGGAGTTGCCTGTCAGCGTTGAACTCAATATAGGACTGCATCAGGGACTCCATCTCCAAATTCTTTCCTCGATGTTTATTTCTGAACCTTCCCATGACAGTATATAGTCGCAAGGCAGCAGAGGTTTGAGATCAGTTTTCCCTCTCCTGGATGAGCTGCCAACCATGGCTGAGGAGTCCCATCTGCTGTCCATGGCAACTGATTTTAAGGCAACAGTAATCTGCCTTTGCCCATTCTACTGTAAATAGAAATGGTTCCACCAGGCTTAGTAGCTAAGCGACACATGAAGGCGAGGAGCTGGACTTTGTTGTCAGAGGCTATATGATGTTCACGCCATTGGGAGCATTTAATAGATAAGTGATGGTGGGAACTTGTCCCCATTGCCACCCCTGGCTATAACAACCTTCAGGAAACAGCATATAGGAGGAAGATTGAAAATCTGGCTGGGTGGTGCCACAACAACAACCTCTCACTCAATCTCAGCAAGACCAAGGAGTTGATTATTGAATTCAGGAGCAGGAAGCTGGATGTCCTTGCGCCAGTTCTTTTGGGGGAATCAACAGTTGAGAGGGTCAGCAACTAAATTCCTCTGTGTTATCACTTCAGAGAATCTGTCCTGCGCACAGTATGTAAGTGCAATTATGAAGAAAGCACAGCAATGCCTCTGCTTCTTTGATGTTTGCAAAGATTTGGCACGACATATAAAACTTTGACAAACTTCTCTCGATGTGTGGTGGAGAGTACATATATGGACTAGCTGCGTCACAGCCTGGTATGGAAACATCAATGAGCTTGAACAAAAAATCCTACCAAAGGAGTGAATATGGCTCAGTCCATCACAAGTAAAGCCCTCCCACCATTGAGCATGTCAACTTGGGGCACCATGGCAGGAAACAGCATCCATCAAGAGGGACTCCTACCACACATCAGGGACCCCTACCACAAAGGTTATGCTCTCTTCTCACTGCTGCCATCAGAAAGAAGGCACAGGAGCCTTAAGGACTCATACCACCAAGTTCAGGAATGATTATTATCCCTCAATTATCAGACTCTTGAACCTGAAGAGATATCTTCACTCAACCTCACTTGACTTATCACTGAACTGATCCTATAACCTGTGGACTCACTTTCAAAGACTCTTCACCTCATGTTCTCAATGTTTATTGCTTACTTATCTATCATTTATTTTGCATTTGAACAGTTCGTTGTCTCTTGCATATTGGTTGTTTGTCTGCCTTGTTGGGAATAGTCTTTCATTGATTTTATTGTGATTCTTGGATTTATTGAGTATGCCTGCAAGAAAACAATTGCCAGGGTTGTATATGGTGACATAAATACCCTTTGATTATAAATTTACTTTGAACCTTGAACTTTGATGGTTCTGCTGGAACTACTCATCAACACTCATTGTGTGAAGCTGTAAGTTTCAGTTTAGGTTGGTGTGGCTAAAGTGGGTTAGTTGTGATGTAATTAGTTATACCAAGCAAAATCAGGTGCCCTGGTGCATATCATGCACTATTATGCCAGGTCCACATTTGTCAATGGTGTGATGTCACTTGGAAATGATTGCTTTTGTGACCCGTGCAGGAAGAACATTTGTGAGGTCATTATTAACATCTAAAAATAGAATTTGCAGTAGGAGGGCAGTGTGTTTGAATGCAGCAGACTCTCAGGGGCCAACCAAAGGTGCACTTTTCTTTTTAAAATGTGTTTTTTATGATCATTAGTCTATACTGTACTCCAACAACAACTGGTACAGTAGGTCTACCATGTCAGTGATCTGTTCGTTGTTCAGAGCTGCCAGCTGGGGTGTCAAGGGAGCCAGCAGACAGGCCGGGTGAGGGAGAGGCCAGCAGATAGGCCGGGAGAAGATTCAGAGGACTGACCTGGGTAAAGACCATGTTGCTACTTGCTACATGAAGATATTGTAGTTGGTGCACGAAGGCAGTGTGCTCTTCTTCTTCAACTGTCCATCGAAATCCAATGACGATGTCTACTCCTTTAACGGTGAGATCTTTGATGACTATACAGTCCTATCCTGGACCCACATGTTCTACTGCAGGTGGGACATGTATACGTGGTGGTGGTAGTGATGGCAACCATGGCTGCATTTCTCCTGGCTCTCTTCTACTGTCTTCTGGTTGTTCTTTCCATCTCCAGAATACGAACCCTGTCCCTATACTGCTGTCGCCAAGTGTTACGGTCAGCAGCAACATCCTCCAGGTCCTCAGGTCTGATCTTGCACTTCCTCAAAGCATTCTTCATCTGATCCTTACAGCACTTCTTCAGCCCTCCAGCTGAGCGTCGACCATGATGTAGCGGGCCGTATAACACTCTGTGGGGTAGCCGACACGGGGGCATCCTTATCACATGCCCCAGCCACTGCAGCTGACGCTGGGTGATCATGGCCTCAATACTTCTGCAGTCGGTCTTTACAAGTATTTCAGTGTGAGGCACCTGCTCACGACAGGTAATTCCCAGGATGCACTGAAGGCAGCTTATGTGGAAGCGCTCCAAGGACTTGATGTGACGGCTGTAGGTTACCCAAGCTTCACAGCCATAAAGGAGGGTGGGGACACAGACCGCTTAGTATACAGCGACCTTTGTGGAGGGACAAAGTCTCTTGTTCTGAAAGACTCTATGCCGAAGTCTCCCAAAGGCAGCTGGTGTCTGTTTAATGCCGCTCTGGATGTTGTTGTCAATGCCGCTATCCTCAGAAAGAATGCTCCCCAGATATTTGAAAGATGGCACTACTGACAGCTTTTCATCACCAACAGTGAAGGCAGGTAGGGTGGGTGGGACACTGATACTCCATTGGCAACCCACTTCTGTCTTGGTGGTATTGACAGTCAGCCCCATCCTGCTGTACGCTCTCACCATCATAGCAAGGACAGTCTGAAGATCCTCCGAAGTATAGGCCACAAGAGCACAGTCATCTGTATACTGCAGTTCCAGAACCCATTCTCTTTGGAGTTTGGTGGTTGTGTGGAGCTTCCTGATGTTAAAGAGTTTGCCATCTAATCTGACATCCACTGCAACACTGCTGTTGTAACAGCTTGGTAACACACAGGAGGAAGATGTTAAAGAGCACTGGCGCTAGCACACACCCCTGCCTCACCCCTGTGCATACAAGGAAGAGCTTGGACTCTTGTCCTCCTATGGTCACCCAAGCAGTCATCCCATCTTGGAACTGGCGAAGGATGTTAACAAATTTATTGGGACAGCCAAACCTGAGGAGGACATCCCATAAGTAGTGTAACCATCATTGACTGTTTTGGACGTTTCTCTTGTGATTGCAAGACCCATTTTGACATTGATAATGTGAGATGCCTCAGGCCTGTGGTGGAAAGACAGGTGTCGAGACAGTAGTGTGGCTTCAGTTGTAGTGAGGACAAGCCTCAAGCAGGGTTGGCTGCTGCAGTCCAGGTGAAACAATGCTGGAGGTGGTGCAGAGTGGAAGCTGTTTAGTTGGGAGCTGGCCTCTCCCATCAGTTCTGCCCTCCAGTGTTTGACCAGTGGAGGAATATGCTGGATAGCCAAGAGCTGTACCATAATTTGCGGGGACTTGGGCTATACTTATGTTTTTCTTCCATAATTGTGTGTGTGTGTGTGTGTGTGTGTGTGTGTGTGTGTGTGTGTGTGTGTGTGTGTGTGTGTGTGTGTGTGTGTGTGTGTGTGTGTGTGTGTGTGTGTGTGTGTGTGTGTGTGTGTGTGTGTGTTTTCTCTCACTATTTTGAATGTACGTTATGCACCTAGGCCCCAGAGGAACGCTCTCTCATTCGACTGTATCCATGTATGGTCTGAAGGATAAATAAATTTGATTTGAAAAATTATTCCGAAGTCGAAGATCAAATTCTTCAAGATGAGCTGTCATTTGTCAACTGTCCTATATGTCGAGGGCCTCCGTCGGTTGGAGTTGACCATGCATATTGCGTCCTAGTCTAGATACGTAGGTCTGGGCAGTACGATATGAAGAGCAAGCTGTTGTACAGGTAGCAGACTCCCCCTCCACACAGCTGATGAATCCAAAGGAATGACAGAGGCCGATACAGTTTGGTACCAGTAGCATCGCAGGAGTTGCCAGTCAGCATTGAACTCACTGTAGCACTGTCTTAGGGACACCAGCTCCAGAGCTTTCCCTCTGGGTTTACTCCCAAAGCCTTCTTCTTGAGTGGGTATAGCTGCAAGACAGTGAAGGTTTGAGTTCAGAGTTTTCCTTCTCCTAGGTAAGCTGTCAACCATGGCTGACAAGCCCCATCTGACCAAAGTGACTGGTTTTAAGCCACCAGTAATCTGCCTTTGCCCCTCCTCCTGTCAGAAGAAATGGTTCTGCTGGGCTTAGTAGCTAAGCCACATGTGGAGGCCAGGAACCAGACTTTTTCTATATTTAACTATTCCTTTAAATCATCCAAAGGAAAAGAGAATTTAATAAGAAACAATAGGCGTGCATGCATCAGCCAAAGATGTTGAGAGGTGAAAGCTCGGAGAGATTCTTGTGTATCATGTGTGTTCAACTTACTTTAGCTGAGATGAATGGCTGGGAAATGTTTATGAGAGAGTAGGTGACTAGGTTCAAACATGAAAAATGTCCATTAAGACAGAGTATCTCCTACCATTTACAAAAATAGAAAGACAATGTTACAAAAGGAAAATAAAAATATCTGTTGGTTTTAAGAGATCAGTGCACAAATAGTGGGGATCGGAGATGAAAGCTAAACCATTGTGAGTCACTTTGCATCGGTTTTTGTGGCTCTGCTGTGTAGAAGGTCATTTCCTGATGTTTGGTGGCTGATTGGCTGACATTTATCTTGAGTTACCGCTTGGAGGACAGGCATTTTATTATACATAGAACACTGTCAACAGTGGGATTCAGAGATTAAATGGTCTTGCAAACCAAGTCTAAGTTTAACAATGTGCAGATCTTTCACTAGGATAATACAATAGTGAACTGTGAACATCCAGTATCGTCTGTCTGGGGTTGAGAGTGGGCTATTTACTAAGTAATCCCCAGCCTAGTGAGCACTGAGAAGTATTTATCACTTGTTATGGGTTGTTACAAAAGGCCAGATTCCAGGGAGAAGGGTGTATCCATTTTGTGTCGTGGATATCCAGATTGCAATCTATGGAAAATGCACTTTGCAAAGATCACTACATGGGTCAGATGCACGACTCTACTCAGAACAAACCACAGTTAGCTTCCTGATGTAAAGTGACAGTTTAGTATATTGTCCCCTGAAATACCCTTCACACGGAAATAAAATTATGCAAATGACCCAGAAGTAATGACTGGATGGAATGTCAGTACAATGTACCTGGTTTGCAGGAGATGATAAAATTAATAATGAATCAACTGCTTATTGGTACCACGGTGTTACACACATTTAAAATACGAGTTTTAGAAAAGATATATGGAAAGTCTGTGCCTACTACAGGACTGAACTGAAGACAACACAAACAGGAAGGTTGATGTATGTCATGATCTGGAGAATTTATTGCCACAGGGACTGTGGAGGTTAAGTCAGTGGGTATACTTAAGCCAGTAATAGAAAGGTTTTTGATGGTGAAATGGTTAAAGGTTATGGGGAAAAGGCAGGAGAATGAGATTGAAACAGAAATCAGCCATTACTAAATGACAAAGCAGACTCAATGTGCTGAGTGGCCTAATTATGCTCCAGTTCTTCCTCTATGGTCTATGCTCTATGTTCTGTGTTCTTTGCTCTGCGGTCAATGGTGTATGCTCTCTGCACTATGTTCTGTGGTCAATGCTCTATGTTCTATGGTCTATGTTCTGTGTTCATTGCTCTATGGTCTGTGCTCTATGTTCTCTGCTCTGTGGTGTATGGTCTATGGTCTGTGCTCTATGTTCTCTGCTCTGTGGTGTATGGTCTATGGTCTGTGCACTATGTTCTCTGCTCTATAGTGTATGGTCTGTGGTCTGTGCTCTATACGCTATCCAGTGGATACAACAGCCAGAAAGCATGTACTATACCACTGGCCTCAAGGACAATTTCTATCTCACTGTTTTATGACTATCAAATGCCTCCCTATTCCGAAAAAATGGACTCAACTTCACAATGTACCTCACTATGACCTTGCATCTGACCTCTACCTGCTCTGCACTTTCTCTTTACATAGAAACATAGAAAACCTACTGCACAATACAGGCCCTTCGGCCCACAAAGTTGTACCAAACATGTCCCTACCGCAGAAATTATTAGGCTAACCTACAGCCCTCTATTTTACTAAATTATTATTTAGTAAACTAAATTTAGTAAACTATTTTACTAAATTATTAGGCTAACCTAGAGCCCTCTATTTTATTTAAATTTTATTTAAAAGCCTCTTAAAAGATCCTATCGTATCTGCTATAGCACTTCACTCTGCAGTTGTTTTAATTTGTTTTACTTCAATACTCTAATGTAATGAGTGGATGGCATGCAAGACCAGATTTTCACTGTAACTCAGTACATGTGACAATAAGACCATATGACATAGGAATGAATTAGGCCATTTGGCCCATTATGATTGCACCGCCATTTCATCATGGCTGATCCATTTTTCCTCTCAGCCCCAGTCTCCTGCCTTCTCTCTGTATCTCTACATGCCCTGACTAATCAAGAATCTATCAACTTCTGCTTTAAATGTACACCGACACTTGGCCTCCACTACTGCCTGTGGCAATGAATTCCACAGATTCACCACTCCCACCACAGGAAACATCCTCTCCACATCCATTCTATCAAGGCCTTTCACTATTCGATAGGTTTCAATAAAGGTTGAATTCTCTGAATCCTCAGTCTTCTGAATTCTAGTGAGTACAAGCCCAGAGTCATCAGATGCTCTTCATATGACAAGCCATTCAATCCTGGAATCATTTTCATGAACCTCTGAACCCTCTCCAGTTTCAACACATTCTTTCTAAGATAAGGGGCACAAAACTGCTCACAACTCTCCGAGTGACATCTCACCAGTGCTTTATAAAAGTTTCAACATTACATCCTTGCTTTCATATTCAAGTTCTCTTGAAATTAATGCTAACATTTCACTTCCTCACCACAGAATTAAACTGCAAATTAATATTTAGAGAATCCTACGCAAGGACTGCCAAGTCCCTTTCCATCTCAGTTTTTTGTATTTTCTTTCTAGTTAAAAAATAGTCTACCCTTTCATTTCTCTACTAAAGTGCATGACCATACACTTCATGACACTGTATTACATCTAGCATTTCTTTGCCCATTCTCATGACCTAAGTCCTTCGGTAGCTTCTCTACTTCCACAAAACTACCTATCTTCATATTATCTGCAAACTTTGCAACAAAGCCATGAATTCTATCATCCAAATCATTGATATATAATTTAAAAAGAATCAGATCCAGCACAGATTTCTGTGGAACACCATTACACACCAGTAACTAATCAGAAAAGTCCTACTTTATTCCCACTCTTTGCCTCCTGCCGATCAACCACTGCTTTATCCACACTAGAATCTTTCCTGAAATACCCTGGGCTCGTAGCTTGTTAAGCAGTCTCATGTGTGGCACTTTGTCAAAGGCCATCTGAAAGTTCAAGTACACAATATCAACCAATTCTCTTTTGTTTATCCTGCTTATTACTTCTTCAAAGACTTCCAACAGATTTAGAAACATAGAAACATAGAAAACCTACAGCACAATACAGGCCCTTCAACCCACAAAGATGTGCCAAACAGGTCCTTACCTTAGAAATACCTGAGCTTAGCCCTCTATTTTCTTAAGCTCCATGTATCTATCCAGGAGTCTCTTAAAAGACCCTATTGTTTCTACCTCCACCATTGCCGCTGGCAGCCCATTCCATGCATTCACTACTCTCAGCAACTTTTAAAAGAAGAACATCTTACCCCTGACATCCTCTCTGTACCTACTTCCAAGCACCTTAAAACTATGCCCTCTCGTGTTAGCCATTTCAGCCCTGGGAAAAAAGCCTCTGACTATCCACATGATCAATGCCTGTCATTATCTTGTACACCTCTATCAGATCATGCCTCTCATTATCTTGTACACCTCTATCAGGTCAGGCAAGATTTTCCCTTGAGGAAACCATGCTGACTATAGCCTGTTTTATCATGTGCCTCCAAGTACCCTGAGATCTCATCCTTAATAATCTACTACAACATCTTCCTGCCCACTGAGGTCAGACTAACTGGCCCATAGTTTCCTTTCTTCTGCCTCTCTCTCTTCTTGAAGAGTAGAGTGAATTTGCAATTTTCTAGTTTTCCACAACCATTCCAGAATCTAGTGATTCTTGAAAGACCATTACAAATGCCTCCACAATGTCTTCACCAGCTCTTTCAGAACTCTGGGGTGTACACCATCTGATCTAGGTGACTTGGCTGCCTTCAGATCTTTCAGTTTCCCAGGAACCTTCACTCTAGTTATGGCAATTTCACACAATTCATGACCCCTGACACCTGGAACATCCACCATTCTACTAGTGTCTTCCACAGTGCAAAATACTTAAGTTCATTCGCTATTTCATTGTCCCCCATTACTACCGCTTGAGCATCATTTTTACAGCAGCCTGATATCCATTCTCACTCCCTTTCACATATTATGTATCTGAAGAAATATTTTGTATCCTCTATAATATGATTGAATACCTTACTTACGTATTCCATCTTTACTTTCTTAATGACTTTTTAACTGCCTTCTGTTAGTTTTTAAGCGTTTACCAATCCTCTAACTTCCCTCTAATCATTGCTCTCTTTAGCTTTTATGTTGGCTTTGACTTCTTTTGTAAGCCATGGCTGTGTTATTTTTCCTTTACAAAACTTCTTCCTGTTTGGGATGTATATATCATGTTCCTTCCAAATTGCTTCCAGAAATTCCAGCCATTGTTGCTCTGCCGCCATTCCTGCCAGTGTTCTTTTTTAATCAATTCTGGCCAACTCCTCTCTCATGCCTCTAATTCCCTTTCCTCCACTGTAATACTGATACATCTGATTTTAGCTTCTCCTTCTGAAATTTCAGAGTGAATTCAATCATATTATGATCACTTGTCTCTCAGGGTTCCTTTACCTTAAGCTCTCTATTCAATTCTGGTTCATTGGACAACACTCAATACAAAATAGCTAATCCTTTAGGGGGCTCAGCCACAAGTTGCTCTAAAAATTCATCTTCTAGACCCTCTAGAAGTGCCCCCTTCTGTAATTTAGCACCAAAACCTAATTTTCCCAATCTACTTGCATATTGAATTCACCATGACTATTGTAACATTGCCCTTTTTGCATGCATTTTCTATCTCTTGTTGTAAATTGTAGGCTACATCTTTACTACTGCTTGGGGGTCTGTATACAACTCCCATCAAGGTCTTTTTACCCTTGCAGTTCCTTAGGTCTATCAACAATGATTCAATACCTTCCAACCCTTTTTTTTTCAACAGAGCAAAGCCGCCCTTTCTGGCTTCCTGATCTATCCTTTAAGACAATGTGATTCCTTGGACTTTACACTCCAACTATAATCTTTAAGCCATGATTCTGTGATGCCTACAACATCGTACCTGCCAATCTGTAACTGTGCTAAGTTCATCTGCTTTATTCTGTATACTGCGCGCACTCAGATACAACACCTTAGTACATAGAACATAAAAAACCTAAGGCCGACAAAGCTGTGCTGAACATGTACTTACTTTAGAAATTACCTAGGGTTACCCATAGCCCTCTATTTTTCTAAGCTCCATGTACCTATCCAGGAGTCTCTTAAAAAATTCTATCATATCCATCTCCACCACCGTTGCTGGGAGCCCATTCCATGCACTGACCACTCTCCGCTTTTTTAAAAAAAACAACTTACCCCTGACATCTCCTCTGTACCTACTTCCAAGCACCTTAAAACTGTGTGACCAGAACTGAGCACAGTACTCAAGTGGGGTTTGACCAGGGTTCTATACAGCTGTAACATTACCTCACGGCTCTTAAACTCAATCCCATAGTTGATGAAGGCCAATGCACCGTACACCTTCTTAATGACACAGTCAACCTGCGCAGCAGCTTTGAGTGTCCTATGGACTCGGACCCCAAGATCTCTCTGATCCTCCACATTGCCAAGAGTTTTACCATTAATACTATATTCTGCCATTATATTTGACCTACCAAAATGAACCACTTCACACTTATCTGGGTTGAACTCTATCTGCCACTTCTCAGCCCAGTTTTGCATCCTGTCAATGTCTCGCTGTGACTTCTGACAGCCCACCACACTATCCACAACACACCCAACCTTTGTGTTATCAGCAAACTTACTAATCCATCCCTCCACTTCCTCATCCAGGTCATTTATAAAAATCATGAAGAGTAAGGGTCCCAGAACAGATCCCTGAGACAAACCACTGGTCACCAACTTCCATGCAGAATATGACCCATCTACAACCACTCTTTGCCTTCTGTGGGCATGCCAATTCTGGACCTTCAGTCTTGTATTCACCCTTTTCGATTTTGTCACTCCATGCTCAACCTTTTGATCCCTAAGTTTGTCTGAGGTTTTACCAACATCTGCCTCCACAACCTCTTCACTAACTGTTCTGGCACTTTGTTTCCCATCCCCTTGCAACTCTAGTTTAAACTCCACCACGTAGCATTAACAAACCTTCCCGCTAGGTTATTAGTCCCTCGTCCAGTTCAGGTGCAAACTATTCCTTTGGTACAGGTGCCACCTTCCCTGAAAGAGAACTCAATGTTACAAAAATATAATGCTTTCCCTACTACACTGATTCCTTAGACACATATTGTATAATCTTCTCATAATAAACTAATTTATTTTACTTTTAGAGTTTTCTATATATATAAGTATTTATATAGATTAGTAATATAATCACTTTCACATGTTCATTAGCAACAAAGTTCAAAGTAAATTTATTATTAAAGAACAGATTCAAGTTCCTGGGTGTCAGGATCTCTGAGGATCTAACCTGGTCCCAACATATAAATGTAATTATAAATAGGGCAAGACAGCGGCTATACTTTATTATGAGGTTGAAGAGATTTGGTATGTCAACAAATACACTCAGAATCTTCTATAGATATACCATGGAAAGCATTCTGATAAGCTGCATCACTGTCTGGTATGGAGGGGCTACTGCACAGGACCAAAAGAAGCTGCAGAAGGTTGTAAATCTAGTCAGCTCCATCTTGGGTACTAGTCTACAAAGTACCCAGGACATCTTCAGGGAGCAGTGTCTCAGAAAGGCAGTGTCCATTATTAAGGACCTCCAGCACCCAGGGCATGCCCTTTTCTCACTGTTACCATCGGGTAGGAGGTACAGAAGCCTAAAGGCACATAGTCAGCGATTCAGGAAAAGCTTCTTCCCCTCTGACATCCAATTCCTAAACGGACATTGAATCTTTGGACACTACCTCACTTCTTTTTAATATACAGTATTTCTGTTTTTGCACATTTTTAAAAATCTATTCAATATACTTAATTGATTTACTTGTTTATTTATTATTATTATGTTATTTATTATTTTTTCCTCTCTGTTAAATTATGCAGAACCCTGCATCCCAATTTGCTTCTTCTTTCAATCACAAATCATTTTTAGCACAACAGGTCACTCAGCATACCAGACAGTGTATAGCATGAGCCTATCATGCAAAGTTGGAAGCACTGCAGTGTCAACAATCAGTGATTTAAATCATTCTACTTCAACAATCTGGCTTCAGATAGTGTGAAATTCAGGGAAGGGAAGTTATGTATGGCATTGAACTGCTGCTGCTAAGTTAACAAATTTCATGTCACATCCTGGTGATAATAAACCTGATGCTGATTCTGATATGTCACTACATACAACCCTGAGATTTATTTTCTTGTGAGGATACACCCTCTCAATGTCCATTTTCTGCATTTGTCGTAACACCCATATGCAATGGGCAATTTACAGTCACCTGTCTGCCCATTGCCTGCATGCTTTTTGGATTTGAAGAGAAAGTGGTAGTAATCTATCTGACCAAAGGAAGCACATGAAAGCTCCAACGGACAGCCTAGAGGGCAGAATAGAATCTGTACCCTAGAGTTGAGAACTAGCTACACAGCCTGCAGTAACAGTGTTCCAGCCCATTCATCTAACAACCAACACACTCTCATCTTCAGAAGGTGAAAGGAAACCAATGCATCCAGAGGATACATATGCAATCACAAATTTCACCTAAGTGGCACTGGATTCAATCCCTGGTCACTAGGGGTGTGGAACAACTGCACTAACAGCAGCACCATGTTGAGCTGACTTGAACTATTCTCCTGTTTCTTGCCAATGTGTATCCTGACTTGTTCAGTGTCTGCACAAGATGGGCATGGTACGAATGCAATATTGCATGAGATTTAATGAGATCACTGTCCTTTAGAGAAAGATTTTGAGGAGAGAGTCTGAGAAAGGCTCCCCAAAGATATGATAACTTTTCAGTTCTTCATCATAATTGCTTAAAAAAGCTAAATTGTAGAAAACAGCAGCAGTGATAGTCGAGAATCTAATTGGCACTCCAACAGCAGAATTGTCATAACTACACAAGAATATTAAAGCATAGCTGAACAAAATAATTTAACATTCATGTAAGATCAACAGCTAAACCTAGAAAGGACTATAAATATATATATATTTTATATATATTTTACATATATATATTTTTTTAAACTGACACACTAATAAACAATCCACACCGAGAGAGACTAAATGCCCAGGACAAAAGCCATCATTATAATGTGACTGAATATCTCAACTTCTGTTTTAATTCCTGTTAAACGACAACAATCCACAATTCAAGTTGTTGTGTAGTGAAAATCAAAACCCAGTGTATTTTCCAATTCCACCAGCAGCAGCAAAGAAAACTATACAATTAATTATATCAAGAGAATGAAAATGTAATTATAGCACAATTAATCATTGGTCCACTCTGGAAGCTAAATCTTTGTTCCTTTTGTAATTGCCTCTAGTTAGTAAGTTGAAAGAGAATGAAATTACATTCACATAATGCTTTAAATTCATTCATAAATATCCCATAGAACTTGGTGTACAATGGGTTACTGTCGAAATCAAACCTTATTTTTATATGAATATCACTGCTAAAAATATCATTGTTGTATACAATTTATTTTTAAAAGAGCAGACTATTTCCAATACAATTTCTACCCATGGTTGTTTAAACCTTAATCCAGAAAAGCAAGTAACTCCAGAGATGGAAGCTGCAGTTTGCCACTGAAATGCCAATGTCCTGGGGGTAATGCAGATCCCTGCATCCCTATTTGCTTCTTCTTTCAATCACAAATCATTTTTAGCACAACAGGTCACTCAGCATACCAGACAGTGTATAGCACGAACCTATCATGCAAAGTTGAAGGTACTGCAGTGTCAACAATCAGTGATTTAAATCCTTGTACTTCAACAATCTGGCTTCAGATAGTGTAAAATTCAGGCAAGGGAAATGAAGTTTAGTTTGGAGAAAAATGACAAACTCTTCCTCCAACTACCATGTCCATAGCCACCAGTACCTCTCCAGCACAATTCAGAGTTTCTCAAAGTGCAGCCGAATTGACAATGTTGAGGAAGAATTTTGATGAGTTTCTTAATGATATTGAGTAACTGAGGAGATAAAAACTGCTACACATATAAAGAAAGATGTAATGTGGAAGCTTCCTTTGAAATCTCTGACCATATAAAGTACAAAAAGATTGGCAGGTAAATGGAATGATGGTCTTTGTTGTAAACAGAGTAAAAAAGCAAAGGCTTTTTGCAACAACTATCTTCTCTCTTTTTTTAATGGTAAATTCATCAGCTTTGACAATGATTTACATCCACTCCATGAAAGAATTCTCATGACTAACTAGACCAATGGAGGGTTCACAGTCTCTGACTCTCCACTCTGACTCTCCAGGGATTGGAAATTCTTTACAGTGCAGGTGGGCATGCATTTTGCAAAATGCTGCTCTGCATCCATCCTTTATGCAGGTTTGAGTTTTCTTAAGGCAGAATTTGAAATATTTTTGATTAGTCAGGGCATGAAAGGTTAAGAGGAGATGGCAGGATAATGGGGTCGAGAGTGAAAATAGATCAGCCATGATGAAATGGCGGAGAAGACTCACTGGGCTGAATGTTCTAATTTTGCTCCTATCTCATATGGGTTTTAGATTGTAATCTGTACAGAGGAGGGAAAAGATGATGGCTTTAGTAAAGCCTTCAATTGTTTTTAAATGAACAGACCGAATATCACATTGGATCTTTGTAAGTCTGCCAGTGAGACTGCAGACCAGTCTCTAAATTCAGTCCTTGTTATAAATGAGTCAACCGTATTATGTGTTATTTCAAGGTCCTTCTCAGGTCATGTTCCTGGTTGCATGGCAAATTGTTCCTCTGGCCACTTGCTTTGGAAAATGAACCCTATATGTTCAGCTCTGTCAGCACCATCTGAATCAGGTTTATTGTCATCAGCATGTGCTGTGAAATTTATTAACCTAGCAGCAGCAGTTCACTGCAATACATAGTATAGAAGAAAAATAATAATAAATAAATAAATTGTAGTATACATCTGTTAAATAGATTAAAAATCATGCAAAAAACAGAAATAATATATATTTAAAAAGTGACGTAGTGTTCAAGGGTTCAATGTCCATTTAGAAATCAGATGGCAGAGGGGAAGAAGCTGTTCCTGAATCGCTGAGTGTGCCTTCAGGCTTCCGTATCTCCTACCTGATGGTAACAGTGAGAAAAGGGCATGCCCTGGGTGCTGGAGGTCCTCAATAATGGACACTGCCTTTCTGAGTCACCACCCCTTGTACTTTGCAGGCTAATACCCAAGATGGAGCTGACTAAATTTACAACCTCTGCAGCTTCTTTCAGTTCTGTGCAGTAGCACTCCCCGCACCCCCCCCCCCCCATACCAGCCTGTCAGAATGCTCTCCACAGTACATCTATAGAAGTTTTTTGAGTGTATTTGTTGACATGCCAAATCTCTTCAAACTCCTAATGAAGTAGTTGCTGTCTTTCCTTCTTTATAACTGCATCAATATTTTGGATCCAGTGATCTTGACACACAGGAACTTGAAACTGCTCACTCTCTCCACTTCTGATCCCTCTATGAGGATTGGTATGCATTCCTTCCTGAAGTCCACAATCAGCTCTTTCATCTTACTGACGTTGAGTGCCAGGTTCTTGCTGCGGCACCATTCCACTAGTTGGTATATCTCACTCCGGTACGCCCTCTTGACACCACCTGAGATTCTACCAACAATGGTTATATTGTCAGCAAATTTATAGATGCTATTTGAGCTATGCCTAGCCACACAGTCATGAGTATAGAGAGAGTAGAGCAGTAGGCTAAGCACACACCCCTGAGGTGCACCAGTGTTGATCGTCAGAAAGGAGGAGATGCTGTCACTAATCCACACAAATTGTGGTCTTCTGGTTAGGAAGTTGAGGATCCAATTGCAGAGGGAGGTACAGAGGCCCAGGTTCTGTAACTTCTCAATCAGGATTGTGGGATTGATGGTATTAAATGCTGAGGTATAGTCTAATAACAGCATCCTAAGATAGGTGTTTGTGTTGTCCAAGTAGTCTAAAGCCATGTGAAGAGCCATTGAGAGTGAATCTACCATTGACCTAGTGTGGCAATAGGCAAATTGCAATGGGTCCAGGTCCTTGCTGAGGCAGGAGTTCAGTCTAATCATGACCAGCCTTTCAAAGTATTTCATCACAGTCGATGTGAGTGCTACCGGGCAATAGTCATTAAGGCAGCTCACATTATTCTTATTAGACACTAGTATAATTGTTGCCTTTTTGAAGCAAGTGGGAACTTCTGCCCGTGGCAATGAGAGGTTGAAACTGGTGCACCTCGGGGGTGTGGGTTTAGCCCACTGCTCTACTCTCTGTATTCACATGACTGTGTGGCTAGGCATAGCTCAAATACCATCTACAAATTTGCTAACGATACAACCATTGTTTGTAGAATCTCGGGTGGTGACGAGAGGGCGTACAGGAGTGAGATATGCCAACTAGTGGAATAGTGCCACAGCAACAACCTGACACTCAACATCACTAAGAAAAAAGAACTGATTGTGGACTTCAGGAAGGGTAAAACGAAGGAACACATACCAATCCTCATAGAGGGATCAGAAGTGGAGAGAGTGAGCAGCTTCAAGTTCCTGGGTATCAAGATCTCTGAGGATCTAACCTGATCCCAACATATTGATGTAGTTATAAAGAAGGCAGGACAGCGGCTATACTTTATTATGAGGTTGAAGAGATTTGGCATGTCAACAAATACACCTAAAAACTTCTATAGTTGTACTGTAGAGAGCATTCTGATAGGCTGCATCACTGTCTGGTATGGAGGGGCTATTGCACGGGACCGAAAGAAGCTGCAGAAGGTTATAAATCTAGTCAGCTCCATCTTGGGTACTAGCCTACAAAGTACCCAGGACATCTTCAGGGAGCGGTGTCTCAGAAAGGCAGCATCCATTATTAAAGACCCCCAGCACCCAGGGCATGCCCTTTTCTCACTGTTACCATCAGGAAGGAGATACAGAAGCCTGAAGGTGCACACTCAGCGATTCAGGGACAGCTTCTCCCCCTCTGCCATCTGATTCCTTAATGGACTTTGAACCTTTGGACACAACCTCACTTTTTTTAATATACAGTATTTCTGTTTTTGCACATTTTCTAATAACCTATTCAATATACATAATTGAGTTACTTGTTTATTTATTGTTTTATTTTATTTATTGTTATTTTTTCTCTCTTTGCTAGATTATGTATTGCATTGAACTGCTGCTGCTAAGTTAACAAATTTCATGTCACATACCGGTGATAATAAACCTGATTCTGATGTCCTTGAATACTCCTGCCAGTTGGTTTGCACAAGTTTTCAGAGCCTTACCAGGTATTCCATCAGGACCTTCCGCCTTGCGAGGATTCACTCTCTTTAAAGACAGTCTAACATCGGCCTCTGAGACAGAGATCACAGGATCATCAGGTGCAGCAGGGATCTTCACAGCTGTAGTTGTATTCTCCCTTTCAAAGCGGGCATAGAAGGCGTTGAGTTCATCTGGTAGTGAAGTATCACTGCCATTCATGCTATTGGATTTCGCTTTGTAGGAAGTAATGTCTTGCAAACCCTGCCAGAGTTGCTTCCAACCTCATTTGAAATTGTCTCTTCACCCTTGAAATAGCCCTCTGCAAATCATACCTGGTTTTCTAGTACAGTGAGTCGCCAGACTTGAATGCCACAGATCTAGCCTTCAGCAGATGACGTACCTTCTGGTTCATCCATAGCTTTTAGTTTGGGAATGTACTACACCACATCTGGAAATAATGATTCATATTTCAGAGCAGGATTGCCTTTATTAACATATATACAGCTTTTCTCAGTTCCTGTAGTTATCTGCCATAGTGAAGCCACATCAGATCACGATGGTCAGATTTCTTGATAGAAAATCAAAATGAAATCAATGCTTCTGCCAACTAGAAAGCTGTTAGCACAGAAGCAATCACATCTGATTACCGTCTCGGACCTACTTTAATTATATATTATATTTTGATCTTAAGTCATGGGTTCTATTAGTAACAGTTTAGCTCTGCTACTAATGGTTTACTCAAACAATTTTCTTTAACATATTGATTGGATCCAAGTCATATTGTTATAAAGCAGCAGCAAGCTGTACGAACAATAGCAGGGGATTATAGCAGCAGATCCTTTTCTTTTGGTGTTATTAAGGAAGCAATTTCCAAATCAAAGGTAGAAAATTGACCTTTAGTTACATGTTAAATACCAGTGCAACTCTACCTGTATAATCTCCACACCTGGAAATACAAAGTGAATATGAATCAGCAGGCCCAGCAAATTCATTCCAATGTTTTAGAATCAGAAGATCTTTCTTGTGCCAATCTAATTAACATATCTGTTCTTTATGTTTACCTCACTTCTTGAGTTAATCAAATTCCGTTTTGCCAGTGTTACTTAATAGCAATGGGAAATATACGTATGCATGTAACTAATATTCTAACTTCAATGAAATGAGCTATTCTATATCACACTGACAAGTCACTTGCAATCTTTTTTCATTTGGGCTTCTGTTTCACGGGGCAGATAGATTGTATTGTGATTTCAGCTTCAGTTTACGTTGATTTATTTAATCTATTCTATACCAGCTGCGTGTTTCAGATACAAGCTGGATAGATTAACTTCCGACCCCAGCAAGTCTGGTCAATCAGTTAATAAGCAGCTACTGTCTAACCTGATTCTCAAGAAGGTTTGCTTGCCAGTAGGTTCATCATCTGCAGACTCTCATCTTTCCCTGCAGGCTTCATGGTTTCCAGCTAATGTTCTGGATATTTGCCTCCCTAGTTATTGGGGCTTTAGGTGAAAAGCCAGCCAGTGACAAAGAACCTTACAGTAATGTTAACAACAAGAACTTGAGACAGTTTCCCTCCTCCTGGTGAATCCAATGTTCTACACCCAGCCTTGTTAGAACTGTGTACATTTCAATTAGATCCCTTTTCATTCTTCTAAAAGTCTAATGAGTACAAACCTAGTTGTCCTAATCACTTATTGTGTAGCAGTCCCAGAATTCCATGCATCAGTCTCATGAACTTGTTGCACTCCCTCTGTGGCAGTTGTCCAAAGTTCACCAGAATAGTGCTCAGACATCAGTGGAGGGGTGAGCGTGAATAGTGCCTAGTGCAAAGGACCAGGGTTTGGAGTGAAGCCCAGCAGTTTCATAACAGACGTTGGTATCTCTGTGACTGTTATTTAAAGTAATCTCACTGAGATCTTTAAGCAGCAATTGAAAGAGTAAGTTTGGACAAAGCATGTACATAATTAATCCCTGCCAATATTGTGAAATCAATTAACATATAACACAGATTTATGCCCCCTTGAAAAGGAGAACACAACTACAGCTGTGAAGGTCCCTGCTGCACCTGATGACCCTGTGATCTCTGTCTCAGAGGCCGATGTTAGACTGTCTTTAAAGAAAGTGAACCCTCGCAAGGAGGAAGGTCCCAATGGAGTACCTGGTAAGATCCTGAAAACTTGTGCCAACCAACTGGCGGGAGTATTCAAGGACATTTTCAACCTCTCACTGCTACGGGCAGAAGTTCCACTTGCTTCAAAAAGGCAACAATTATACCAGTGCCTAAGAAGAATAATGTGGGCTGCCTTAATGACTATCGCCTGGTAGCATTCACATCTACAATGATGAAATGCTTTGAGAGGTTGGTTATGACTAGACTGAACTCCTGCCTCAGCAAGGACCTGGACCCATTGCAATTTGCCTATCTCCACAATAGGTCAACAGCAGACACAATCTCAATGGCTCTCCACAAGGCTTTAGACCACCTGGACAACACGAACACCTATGTCAGGATGCTGTTCATTGACTATAGCTCAGCATTTAATACCATCGTACCCACAATCTTGATTGAGAAGTTACAGAACCTGGGCCTCTGTACCTCCCTCTGCAACTAGATCCTCGACTTCCTAACCAGAAGATCACAATCTGTGTGGATTGGTGATAATATCTCCTCCTCACTGATGATCAACACTGGCGCACCTCAGCATTGTATGCTTAGCCCACTGTTCTACTCTCTATATACCCATAACTATGTGGCTAGGCATAGCTCAAATATCATCTATAAATTTGTTGATGATACAACCGTTGTTAGTAGAGTCTCAGGTGGTGACAAGAGGGCATACAGGAGTGAGATATGCCAACTAGTGGAGTGGTGTCACAGCAACAACCTGGCACTCAAAGTCAGTAAGACAAAAGAGCTAATTGTGGAATTCAGGAAGGTTAAGATGAAGGAACACATACCAATCTTCATAGAGGGATCAGAAGTGGAGTGAGCAGTTTCAAGTTCCTGGGTGTCAAGATCTCTGAGGATCTAACCTGGTCCCAACATATTGATGTAGCTATAAAAAAGGCAATACAGCGGCTATAATAGGAGTTTGAAGAGATTTGGCATGTTAACAAATAAACTCAAAAACTTCTATAGCTGTACCATGGAGAGCATTCTGACAGGCTGCAACACTGTCTGGTATGGGGAGGCTACTGCATGCGACTGAAAGAAGCTGCAGAAGGCTGTAAATCTAGTCAGCTCCATCTTGGGTACTAGCCTACAAAGTATCTTCAGGGAGCGGTGTCTCAGAAAGGCAGCGTCCATTACTAAGGCCCTCCAGCACCCAGGGCATGCCCTTTTCTCACTGTTAGCATCAGGTAGGAGATACGGAAGCCTGAAGGCACTCACTCAGTGATTCAGCAACAGCTTCTTCCCCTCTGCCATCCGATTCCTAAATGGACATTGAACCCTTGGACACTACCTCACATTTTTTAATATCCAATATTTCTGGTTTTTTTTTACACTTTTTTAAATCTGTTCAATGTACGTATACTGTAATTGATTGACTTCTTTAATTATTTATTATTTTTTTCTCTTCTATGTTATGTATTGCTTTCAACTGCACCGCTAACTTAACAAACTTCACGCCACATGTCGGTGATAATAAACCTGATTCTGATTCTGAGATTTGATCCGAAGTCCATGTCTTCGACCTCAGTATACCAACTAAAGCCATTTCTTACATAGGTGAATACTACTAGGAATAACAAGAATGGTCCTATCTGGCTCAGTTGAAAGCACCACCAGAACATATGGTTGATTTCTTTAACTGACACAATTCTATTTGGGCTTGGTTACTTCTGTTGCTGCTTCCAAATGCAGCATGTAGTTTGACAAATTTGGGCAAACTTCAAGTTACTGCACAGAGCACATAATTATCCACATTGATGCAGTACTGAGACATCTTCTCAGAATTTGGCTGGGAGAATTAAGAAAGGGTGTACATACAGAACAAACCACAGGATGGTGGGAACAGAGGGTGCAGAAGGATTCTCAGTGGAAGACAAATCTGGTCCAAGACATTCAAAGAGCAATTTCAATAAAGAACATTGTGTGGTGTGACTCAATGACATACAGAATTCTGCTTCTATTTCACTTCAGTAATCTATCATCAGAGCAAGAAGGCTGAAAGGTGTCTCTAGCAACCATGAAAAATCCTGATCACTAGTTGTACAAGTTGTACCATTTCTTCCTTTTATTTCAATAACCTAAACCAAGAACACTTGGTGATAGAGTTAATTGTGCTTGCTCTATTGGAACTCATATTTAAAGCTATAAATTTTGTAGGATAATTAAACAACATTGCAAAATGAAGTAGTGGCATAATATCAAATGCAGTGGTTTAATAAAAGGCCAAAATGTCAGTCATATAATCTTTTAAGCAGGTTTATGAATAAACTAATTAATAAAGTGATGTTGCAGGAAATGAACATGTCTCAAATTACATTAACATTAATTTGATCTTCAACCATTGTTATAAATAATCAAAGTGAATAAAAAACATCTGTTGATAAAGGGAGGGAAGTATGTGGCATAAGACCATAAGATATAAGACAAACCTGTCAATCACAGAATCATTTTCGTGAACCTCTTTTCAACCCTCTCCAATGTCAGTCAGCATATCCGTTCTTAGATAAGGGGCCCAAAACTGCTTACAATACTCCAAGTGATGTCTCATCAGTGCTTTATAAATTTCAACATTCCATCTTTGCTCTCATATTCTAGTCCTCTCGACATGAATGCTAACATTGCATTTGGAATCCTTAATATCAACTTAACCTGCAAACTAATCTTCAGGAAAACATACACAAGCACTCCCAAGTCCTTTTGCACCTCAGTTTTTTGAATTTAATCTCCAGTTAGAAAATAGTCTGTGCTTTTATTTGTTCTACCAAAGTGCATGACCATTCACTTCCCAGTTCTGCATTCCATTTGCTACTTCTTTGCCCATTCACCTAATCTGTCTCGGACCTGCTGAAGTCTCTCTGCTTCCTTGAAACTACAAGACCCTCCACGTATCTTTGTATTAATCACATACTTGGCCACAAAGCCATCAATTCCATCATGCAAATCATTAACATAGAACATCAAAAGAATCAGTTCCAATACAGACCCCTGTGGAACACCACTAATCACCGGCAACCAACAGAAAAGTCTCCCTTCCTGACGAAGGGTCTCGGCCCAAAACGTCGACATCGCTTCTCCCTATAGATGCTGCCTAGCTTGCTGTGTTCTACCAGCATTTTGTGTGTGTTGTTGTTTGAATTTCCAGCATCTGCAGATTTCCTCGTGTTTTCCCTTTATTCCCACTCTTTTGCTCATACCAATCAGCCAATACTCTACTTACGTTAGTATCTTTCCTGGAATACCATGGGCTCTTAACTTGTTAAACAGCCTCTGTGTGGCACCTTGTCAAAGGCCTTCTGAAAATCCAAGGACACAACGTGCACTGATTTTCCCTTTTCTATCCTGCTTGTTATTTCTTCAAAGAAATCCAACAGATTTATCAGGCAAGGTTTGCTCTTTAGGAAACCATGCTGACTACAGCCTATGTTACCAAGTGCCCCAGGTACCCCGAAACCACATCCTTGACAATCAACTCCAACATCTTCCCAACCACAGAAGCTAGACTAACTGGCCTCTAGAGTCATAGAGAAGTGCAGCACAGACACAGGGCCTTTGGCCCATCTAGGCCATGCTGAAACCACTTAATCTGCTTAGTCCCCCTGACCTCCACCAGGACCATAGTCCTCCATATCCCTACTATCCATGTACCCATCCAAACTTCAATTAAATGTTAGAATCGAGCTCACATGCACCACTTGTGCTGGCAGCTCATTCCACACTCCCACGACCCTCTCAGTGAAAAAGTTTCCCCTTATGTTCCTATTAAACTTCTCACCTTTCACCCTTAACCAATGACCTCTGGTTGCTGTCCCGCCCAACCTAAGTGGAAAAAGCCTGCTTGCGTTTACCCTGTCTATACGCCTTATAGTTTTGTATACCTCTTTCAAATCTCCTCTCAATCTTCCACATTCTAAAGAGTACAGTCCTGACCCATTCAATCTTTCCTTATATCTCAGGTCCTCCAGACTTGGCAACATCCTTGTAAATTTTCTCTGTACTCTTTCAACTTTGTTTGCATCTTTCCTGTAGGTAGGTGATCAAAACTGCAAACAATACTCCAAATTAGGCCTCACCAACATCTTCTACAACTTCAACATAACATCCCATCTTCTGTACTCAGTGCACTGATGTATGAAGGCCAATGCAATAAAAGCTTTCTTTATGACCGTATCTAACTGTGATGCCACTTTCAACAAATTATGGACCTATATTCCCACATCCCTTTGTTCTACCACACTCCTCAATGCCCTACCATTCACTGTCTAAGACCTACCCTGGGTTGGTCCTACCAAAGTGCTAGACCTTACACTTGTTCTGCATTAAATTCCATCTGTCATTTTTTCAGCCCATTTTTCCAGCTGATGTAGATCCCTCTGCAAGCCATAATAGCCTTCCTCACTGTCCACTACACCCCCAATCTAGGTGTCATCCACAAATTTGCTGATCCAGTTAACCACATTATCATCCAGATCATTGATATAGATGACAAACAACAACAGACCCAGTACTGATCCCTTCGGCACGCCAATAGTTACAGGTTTCCAGTCACAGACGAAGCCCTCTACTACCACTTTCTGGCTTCTCTCACAAAGCCATGTCTAATACAGTTTACTACCTTATTCTGAATGCAGAGCATCTGAATCTTCTTGACCAGCTTCCCATGCTGGACCTTGTCAAATGCCTTACTAAACTCCATGTGAACACCATCCACCGTATGCCTTCATCTACTTTCCTGGTAACATCCTCAAAAAGCTCAATTAGAATGGTTAGACATGATCTACCGTGCACAAAACCACACTGACTATCCTTAATATGTCCATGTCTATCTAAATACTTCTCTATCCAGTGTCTTAGAATACCTTCCAATAACTTTCCCACAACTAATGTCAGACTCACTGGCCTATGATTTCCTGGTTTCTGTTTAGAACCTTTTTTAAATGACAGAACAACATTGGCTATCTTCTAATCCTCTGGTACCTCTCCTGTTGCTAAGGATGTTTTAAATATCTCTGCTGGTGCCCCAGCAATTTCTGCACTTGCTTTCCTTAGGGTTCGAGGGAACACCTTCTCAGGCCCTGGGGATTTATCCACCCTGCTTTGCCTCAGGATAGCAAACATCTCCTCTGTAACCTGTCAGGGTCCAAGAAATTGATGCTACTTTTGCTTTGTCTCAGTTCCATAAATTTTGTATCTGTCTCCTGAATAAATACAGATGCAAAGAATTCATTTAGATCTCCTCATCTGTTTTGGTTCCACACATGGATTACCATTCTGGTCTTCCAGAGGACCAATTTTGTACCTTGCAATCCTTTTGCTCTTAACATATCTGTAGAATCCCTTAGGATTCTTTATTGCCTTGTCTGCTAGAGCAACTTCGTGCTGTCTTTTAGCCTTCCTGGTTTCTTTATGAAGTATTCTCTTGCATTTCTGGTACTCCATAAGCACCTCATTTGTTCTACTTGCCCATACTTGCTCTGCACCTCCTTTTTTCCTTTAACCAGTGCCTCAATATCTCTTG
Source organism: Hemitrygon akajei (assembly GCF_048418815.1). Taxonomy (NCBI): domain Eukaryota; kingdom Metazoa; phylum Chordata; class Chondrichthyes; order Myliobatiformes; family Dasyatidae; genus Hemitrygon; species Hemitrygon akajei. The sequence goes on from NC_133146.1 coordinate 65,837,899, forward strand.
AAAACCAAGATTCCCTACACTTGTTATCTTTACCTTTTATTCTGACAGGCACATACAAGCTTTATTCTCTCAGAATTTCATTTTTAAAAGCTTCCCACTTTTCAAGTACACCTTTGCCAGAAAACAGCTTGTCACAATTCACACTTGCCAGATCTTCCTGATACCATCAAAATTGGTCTTACTCCAATTTAGAATCTCAACCTGTGAACCAGACCTATCTTTTTGCAAAGTAATGGCATTGTGGTCACTGGGTACAAAGTGTTCCCCTATACAAACTTCTGTTACCTGCCCTGTCTCATTCCCTAATAACATATCCAGTATTGCATGCTCTTTTGTTGGGTCTTCTAGGTACTGACGAAGGAAACTTTCCTGAACATATTGGACAAACTCTTTCCATCTCATCCTTTCACAGTATGTGATTCCCAATCAATCTGTGTAAAGTTAAACTCACCTTCTATAACAGTCTTATGTTTTTGTAACAGTCTGCAATCTCTTTACAAATCCCTAGGACAGTTGGGTGGTATGTAATATAACCCCATTAACGTGGTCATACCTTTCTTATTTCTCAGCTCCACCCATAATGCCTCTCTAGTTAAGTTCTCCTGTGTCCTGACAGAGCACTGCCACGACATTTTCCCCTAGCTAGCAATGCCAGCACTCCTTCTTTAATCCCTCCCATTCCGTCACATCTAAAACAACAGAAGCCCGGAATATTGAATTGCCAGTCTTGCCCCTCTTGCAACCAAGTCTCACTAATGGCTACAAAATCACAATTCCAGGTGCTGATCCATGCCTTTCCCAGAATACTTCTTGCATTGAAATATACGTAGCTCAGGACACTAGTCGCACCATGCTCAACCTTTCGATTCCTGACTTTGTCTGAGGTCATAAAAACATCTGCCTCCAAACCTCTCCATGAACTATTTTGGCATTCTGGTTCCCTGCAGCTCTAGTTTAAATGCCACAATGCAGCATTAGAAAACCTTCCCACAAGGATATTCATCCCCCTCCAGTTCAAGTCCAAACCACCCTTACTCTACAGGTGCCACCTTCCCTGGAAGAGAGGACAATAATCCAAAACTCTGAAGCCCTCCCTCCTGCACCATCTCCTTAGCCACATATTAAACTGTATAATCTTCCTAGTTCTAGTATCTCTAGCAAATGGCACGGGTAGCAATCCTGAGATCATACCCTGGAGGTCCTGCCCTTTAACTTAACACCTTTCAATGCAGAACCTTGCCACTCGCCCTACCCATGTCATTGTACCTACATGGACCACGACTTCTGACTGTTCACCCTCCCACTTAAGAAAGCCGAGGACCCGATCTGAGATGTGGTGACCCTGGCACCTGGGAAGTAGCATACCTTCCAGGAATCTTGTTCTCACCCACGGAATCTTCTGTCTGTTCCCTTAACAAATTTCCTATCACCACAGCGTGCATCTTCCCTCTCCTTCTCTCTGAGTCACAGAACCAAACAGTGCCAGAGACCCAACCACGGTGACTTTCCAACTTTCCTCTGCAGGGTCAACCCCCCTCCCCTAACAGTATCCAAGGTGGTATTCCTGTTGTTGAGGGGGATGACCACAGGTGTACTCTGCATTGGCTCCTTCAACCCTTTCCCCTTCCTGGCTGTATTCAGTTTCCTTTGTCCTGAACCTTGGGTGTAACTACCTCTCTATATGTCCTACCTATCACACCCTCAGCCTCCTGAGTGATCTGGAGTGCATTCAGTTCCAGCTCCACCTTAAAGCCGATTGTTAGAAGCTGCAGCTGGATGCACTTCGCGCAATTGTTGTCTTCAGGGACACTGGAGATCTCCCTGCCTTCCCACATCCTGCAAGAGGAGCATTCAACTATCCTGCCTGGCATCTCCAATGTTCTATTGGAGCAGATGTAAAAAAGAGCTTTTCTTTCCCTTGCTTTCTCTGACTGAAGCCTTTTGTTGCTGAAGCCTCAAGCTCATCACTCTAACTGTCTACTCACACAATGGCAATTGCAATGATGGCCGCTGCACTTGCCTTAGACTTCCTTTAATTTACTCTTACTAATCAATCCCAAATGCAGTTTGGTCACTGGTCAGAGCCATGATCCACTTCTGCCTTTTTTTACTCAAGCAGTGGATCATAGTGAAATCGCCTCCTCTCAAACTTCTGATGTCTGGGTTTGGCACCGGTCCAAGCTCAGTTTCCTTTTTACTGCTTCTCTCCCTTCTGGAAGAGTGGAGTGACATTTGCAATTTTCCAGTCCTCCGGAACCAGGTTGGAGTCAATTGATGCTTAAAAGATCATTACTAATGCATCCACATTCTCTTTAGCTACCTCTTTCAGAACCCTTGGGTGTACACCATCTGGTCTAGGTGACTTATCTACCTTCAGATCTTTCAGTTTCCCAAGAACCTTCTTCCTAGTAATGGCAATTTCACACACTTCTGCCCCCTGACACTCTCAAACCTCTGGCATATTGCTAGTGTCTCTCACAGTGAAGACTGATGCAAAATATTTATTCAATTTGTCCACCATTTCTTTGTCCCCTATTACTACCCCTCCAGCATCATTTTCCAGTTGTATAATATCTACTCTTGCCTCTCTGTTACACTTTGTATATCTGAAGGAACTATTGGTATCTTCTTTAATATTATCGGCTAGCTTAACTTCATATCCCATCTTTTCCTTCTTTATGACTTTTTTAGTTGACTTATGTTGGTTTTTAAAAGCTTCCCAATCCTCTAACTTCTCACTGTTTTTTGCTCTATTATATCTCCTCTCTTTGGCTTTGATGTTGCCATTGACTTCTCTTCTCATCCACAGTTGTGTCTTCCCCGTTCAGAATACTGTACTCCTTCCTTGGGAAGTATAGTGTATATCTTGCACCTTCTGAATTGCTCCCAGAAATTCCAGCCATTGTCAGTGTTCCTTTCCAAGCAAATCTGTCAAACTCATCTCTCATGCCTCTGCAATTTCCTTTACTCCACTGTAATACTGATACATCTGATTTTTGTTTCTTTTTCTCAAATTGCAGTGTGAATTCTATGATATTATGTTCACTGGCCCCTAAAAGTTCTTTTACCTTAAACTCTCTAATCAATTCTGTTTCATTGCACAACATCCAATCCAGAATAGCTGATTCTCTAGTGGGCTCAACCATAAGTTGCTCTAAAAAGCATTCTCAAAGGCATTCTAGAAATGACCCTTGTTAGGATCCAGCACCAACCTGATTTTCCCAATATACCTGCATATTGAAATCCCCCCATGACTATTGTATCTTTGTCCTTTTGACATGTATTTCCTATCTCCTGTTGTAATTGTAGACCACATCTTTAATACAAAAAAGGATCTGGTGCTTTCCCAGAGTATATGATGAATAAACTCTTCTTGGGCTTCCAGCCAGGTACAGGTATAGATTTTAACCAATGTTTCAATGAGAAACTCAACTGCTGATAAAGATCACAGAGTTTGCCATTGAAACATTAGTTAAAATCGATACCTGTACCCCGCTGAAAGTGCGAGAAGAGTTTATTCCAGATCTTTATGATTGTTTGGGCGTCTGTATATAATATCCATCAGGATCTTATTACTTAGTTCTAATCACAATGATTCAATACCTCTGACCCTATGTCAGTTCTTTCTAATGATTTGTTTTCACTAGAAAACAAGAGACCACGCCACTACCTTTGTCTTGCTACCTGACCCTTTGATACAATGTGTATCCTTGGACATTAAGCTCCTAGCTATAATCTTCCTTCAGCCATGATTTAGAGATGCCTACAACATCATACATGTCAATCTGTAACTGTGCTACATTCATCTAACTTTTTCCATATACTGTGTGCATTGAAATATAACACCTTCTGTTCTGTATCAACTCTTTCAATTTTGTCCACCTTTTACATTGCAGCTCATCCTGTTGACTGCAATTTTGCCCTATCATTGGCCTCTCCTTGCTAGCATTCTCACTACACACGTAAAAACCAATTACCCCATCCTCAGCACTGTCGCTCTGCTTCCCAACCACCATTAAGTTAGTTTAAACCCTCCTGAACGTCTCTAGTAAACCTGTCGGCAAGGATATTTGACCCCCTTGGGTTCAGGTGAAATCCATTCTTATCGTACAGGTCATACCTTCCACAGCAGAGATCCCAATGATCCAAAAGTCTGAAACCTTACTCCCTACACCAGTCATACAGTCTTCAGCCATGCATTCATTTGCCAAATCACCCCATATTTGCCCTCGGTAGCACGTGGCACAGGCAGCAATCCAGAGATTACTGCACTTGAGGTCTTGTTTTTCTAACAAGCTCACTAAAATCTCTTTTCAAGACCTCCTCACTTTTCCTACCTTTGTCATTGGCAGTCATATGTACCAAGACTTCTGGCTGCTCACTATTCCCCTTTAGAATGCTATGTACTCGATCCAAGATATCCCCAACCCTGGCACCTGGAGGCAACATATGATCCAAGTGTCTCTATCACGCCCACAGGATCTCATCTCTATTCCTCTGACTATAGAATCGCCATTGCAGTGCTCTTCATCTCTCTTCTCTTCTGTCCAGACTCAGTGCCAGAGACCTGGTTGCTATGTCTTTTCTTTAGTAGCCCATCCACCTCAACAGTATCCAAAGTGGTATACATATTATTGAGGGAGTAGCTACAGGGGTTCTCTGTACTGGCTACTCATTTCCCTCCCTTCTCCTGACAGTCACCCAGTTACCTGCCTCCTGCAACCTAGGGGTGACTATCTCCCTGTAGCTTCTGTCTATCACCTTCTCAGCCTCTCATATGAGCCAGCGGTCATCAAGCTGCAGCTCTATTTCCTTAACACTTTCTCTGAGGTTCAGCAGCTCAGTGCTCCTGATGCCAATGTGGTTATCAGGGAGGCTGGGGGACAAAACACTGTCCCTGGAGCCATTCCGGCTGTGCTAACTGCACCCTCACAGACAGGGAATGAAAAGAAAATAAAGAAGAAACTTACCTATACTTACCTTACCCAAGCCTGACGAGCCAAAGCCACTCCAACACTGGCTCACTCATACAATGGCTGCTACAATGATGGCTGCTCCACTTGTGCCTGAAGTGCTGCCTTTTTTCAACTTCAGCGGCAGACCTAAATGAAATCGCCGCCCCTTCTCATGTACCCACTCCCTGATTGGGTGCCATTCAACTCCCTTCATACCTTCTGATGAAGCAGTTAATGACAGTATTTAGCATAATAGACTCATAGAGTACCTTAGCACATAAAAAGTCACTTCAGGCCATCTGGTCCACGCTGAACTATTATTCTACCTAATCCCAATGACACACACCTGGACATGGCCCGCTATAGTGTGTGTGTGTGTGTGTGTGTGTGTGTGTGTGTGTGTGTGTGTGTGTGTGTGTGTGTGTGTGTGTGTGTGTGTGTGTGTGTGTGTGTGTGTGTGTGTGTGTGTGTGTGTGTGTGTGGAGACATCGGGGTGCCTAAGCTTTTTGCACAGATCCTTTTGGTGATTGCTCATCGTATGGTGTGTCTTGGGCATCTGAAACTTGGCAGAGCCCATCCCTCTCCAGGTTTTTTTTTTAAACGAGGCCGGATTCAAACTCAGGACCTCTCGCCCCGAAGTCCAGCGCTGATGCCACTATGCCACCAGCTGGCATCCCATCTATATACCAAACTGAATTTCTTCTAAATTTTGAAATCAAAATGGTTACCACTATTACCACAGGCAGCTCATTCTGCACTCTTACCACCCTCCGAGAGAAGAAGTTACCCCCATGCTTTCCTTTATATATTTCACCTTTCACCCTTAACCCATGACTTCTAGTTGTCATCTCACCGAATCTCAGTGGAAAAATGTCTGCTTGCATTTACCCTATCTATACACCTCATAATTTTGTATAGCCTTATCAAATCTGCCCTCAGTCTTCTATGTTCCAGGGAATAAAGTCCTAACCTATTCAATCTTTCCTTATAACTCAGATCAAGTCCCAGTAAAGACCTTATAAATTTTCTCTGCACTCTTTGAAACTTACTGATATTTTTCCTGTGGTAGATGACCTAAAATGCACACAATACTCCAAATTAGATCTCACCAATGTCTCACACAACTTCAACGTATCATTCCAACTCCTGTACTCAATACTTTGATTTATGAAGGCCAATGTACCAAAACCTCTCTTTACAAGCCTATCTACCTGATGGGGCTAAATTAGACAGCCATCAGACAGTGATGTTAAGATCTGAGTCGTAGGTAAACCAGTGCAGTTAATCATGTCTGACAGTAAGTCGGCTATGCACTGAATATTTGTTTACGTGGTTTCTGCCTTCAGTTATCAGCCACACTCTCACTGGTTTGGGGCATCAAAAGAATGTGAATATTTTGTGGCATTGCCAGAACTTTTTAACATTAACTGGACAAATCTTAATCTTCAGTGGTCACAGCAGGTGCTGCCATTCATGGAGAGCACAACACAGACCCTAGGGATCACTGAAGAATGGTATCTCATGGAAGAGAGGAGGCTCTAACCAGTGAGTCTGATGGGTTGGGAGATGAATTTTATTTATTGGGGTTTGATCCACGACCATGATTGTTCTTGGCAATTTTTTCTATTTAATTGGTTTGCTATTGCTTTCTTCTGGGCAGCGTCTTTACAAAACGAATCTAACCAGCCATTATCAATACTCTTCAAAAATTGTCTGCCTGGTGTCAGTGGCTGCATAATCAGGGCGTGATATGCACCAGACGCTCGTATGACCATCCACCATGTGTTCCCATGGCCTCATGTGACCCTGATCGTGGGTGGGGGTTAAGCAGGTGCTACACCTTGCCCAAGAGTATCCTACAGGCTAGTGGAGAGCCTTACACCTCATTTGGCAGAGACATATCTCCACACCACCACCCTATTCAAAAGATCCTAATGAAGAGTCTCAGCCTAAAATATCAACTGTTTATTCTTCTCCATAGACGCTGCCTGACCTGCTGATTTCCTCCAGCATTTTGTGTGTATTTTTCTTAATGCATTTGAATTCCAAGATCCCATTTGTATCCAGTGGGGATACACAGTAGGAATCCAATGACTATTATTCTATAAGTAACATTTAGTGCTCTTAACAACTTCTTTATTCATCCAATCTGACTTTCAATTAATATCAGTAGTCATGATGTTGAATATAAATTTCAACAGCAAATAGAAAAGGCATGTAAAAAGGGCAATGTTGCAATAATTACGGGGTATTTCAAAATGCAGATAGATTGGGAAAACCAGGTTGGTGCTGGATCCCAAGAGAGGGAATTTGTAGAATGACTACAAGATGGTTTTTTAGAGCAGCTTGTGGTTGAACCTTCTATGGGAATGGAAATTCTGAATTGGGTGTTGTGCCATGATCTAGATTTGAGAAGGATTTGATGGCTTTAGGTCTGTACTCACTGGATTAGTAGGAAGATAGAGGATTGCAAATTTTTAAAAACCTACAGAGAACAACTAAAAAAATTATTAGGAGAGAAAAGATGAAATATAAAAGCAAGCTAGAAAATAATGTGAAAGTGGATAGTACAAGTTCTTTTCAAGTATGCTAAAAATAAAAGGGAAATGAAAATGGATATAGGACTACTAGAAAATGAGGCAGGAGAAATAATAATGGGGACAAGGAGATAGCTGATGAACTAAATGAGTATTTTGCATCAGTCTTCACCGTGGAAGACACTAGCAGTATGCCTGATGTTGTAATGTGTGAAGGAAGAGAAGTGGGTGCAGTTACTGTTACAAAAGAGAAAGTTCTCGAAAAGCTGAAAGATCTAAAGGTACATAAGTCACCCGGACCAGAGGAACTGCACCCTAGGGTTCTGAAAGAGGTAGCGTTAAATATTGTGGTGGCATTAGAAATGATCTTTCAAAAATAATTGGACTCTGGCATGGTGCCAGAGGACTGGAAAATTGCAAACGTTACTCCACTCTTTAAGAAAGGAAGAAATTTCTTGGTGTTCACCTAGCGGAGAATCTGACCTGGTCCCTCAACACCAGCTCCATAGCAAAGAAAGCCCAGCAGCGTCCCTACTTTCTGTGAAGTCTGAGGGAAGTTCATCTCCCACCCCCCCATCCTCATCACATTCTATAGGGGTTGTATTGAGAGCATCCTGAGCAGCTGCATCACTGCCTGGTTCAGAAATTGCACCATTTCGGATTGCAAGACCCTGTAGCAGATAGTGAGGTCAGCTGAGAAGATCATCGGGGTCTCACTTCCCGCCATTACAGACATTTACAGTACACGCTGCATCTGCAAAGCAACCAGCATTATGAAGGACCCCATGCACCCCTCATACAAACTCTTCTCCCTCCTGCCATTTGGGAAAAGGCACCGAAGCATTCTGGCTCTCACGACCAGATTATGTAACAGCTTCTTCCCTCAAGCTATCAGACTCCTCAATACCCAGAGCCTGAACCGACACCAACTTACTGCCCTATTGTCTTGTTTATTATTTATTGTAATGCCTGCACTGTTTTGTGCACTTTATGCAGTCCTGTAGGTCTGTACTCTAATGTAGTTTTTTTTTTCTGTGTTGTTTTTACGTAGTTCAGTCTAGTTTTTGCACTGTTTCATGTAACACCATGATCCTGAAAAACGTTGTCTTGTTTTTACTGTGTACTGTACCAGCAGTTATGGTCGAAATGACAATAAAAAGTGACTTGACTTGAAGGCAGCAGAAAGGAAATTATAGACCAGTTAGCTTGACCTCAGTGGTTGGGAAGATGTTAGAGTCAATTGTTAATGATGAGGTGATGGAGTACTTGGTGACACAGGACAAGGTAAATTCAGCATGGTTTCCTTCAGGGAAAACCTTGCCTGATGAACCTGTTGGAATTCTTTGAGGAGATTACAAGTAGGATAGATAAAGTGGATGCATTGGATGTAGTATATTTGGACTTTCAGAAGGGCTTTGACAAGGTGCCACACATGAGGCTGCTTACCAAGTTAAGAGCCTATGGTATTATAGGAAAGTTACTAACATAGTTAGAACATTGGCTGAGTGGTAGGAGGCAGAAAGTAGCAATAAAAGGATCATTTTCTGGTTAGCTGCCAGTGACTAGTGGTGTTCCACAAGGGTCGGTGTTGGGACCACTTCTTTTTATGCTGTATATAAATGATTTAGATGATGGAATAGGTGACTTTGTTGTCAAGTTTGAAAATGATACAATGATTGGTGGAGGGGCAGGTAGTGTTGAGGAAACAGGTAAGATACAGAAGGACAGGCAGATGAAGAGAATGGGCAAGGAAGTGGCAAATGAAGTACAATGTTAGAAAATGCATGGTCATGAACTTTAGTAGTAGAAATAAATGTGCAGACTATTTTCTAAATGGGCAGAAAATCCAGGAATCTGAGATGCAGGGGACTTGGGAGTCCTTGTGCAGAACACCCTGAACGTTAACTTGCAGGTTGAGTTGGTGGTGAGGAAGGCAAATTCCATGTAAGCATTAATTTCAAGAGATCTAGAATACAAGAGCAAGGATGCGATGCTGAAACTTTATAAGGCACTGGTGAGGCCTCACCTTGAGTATTGTGAAATGTTAGAACATGGAACATAGAAAACCTACACCACAATACAGGCCCTTCGGCCTACAAAGTTGTGCTGAACATGTCCTTACCTTAGAAATTACCTAGGGTTACCCATAACCCTCTATTTTTCTAAGCTCCATGTACCTATCCAGGAGTCTCTTAAAAGACTCTATCTTATCCGCCACTACCACCATCACCGGCAGCCCATTCCACACACTCACCACTCTCTGTGTAAAAAAATTACCCCTGACATCTCCTCTGTACCTACTTCCAAGCACCTTAAAACTGTGCCCTCTCATGCTAGCCATCTCAGCCCTGGGAAAAAACCTCTGACTATCCACACGATCAATGCCTCTCATCATTTTTTACACCTCTATCAGGTCACCTTTCATCCTCCTTAGCTCCAAGGAAAAAAGACCAAGTTCACTCAACCTATTCTCATAAGACAAGCTCCCCAATCCAGGCAACATCCTTGTAAATCTCCTCTGCACCCTTTCTATGGTTTCCACATCCTTCCTGTAGTGAGGCGACCAGAACTGAGCACAATACTCCAAATGGGTTCTGACCAGGGCCCTATATAGCTGCAACATTACCTTTTGGCTCTTAAACTCATCACATGATTGATGAAGGCCAATGCACCGTATGCCTTCTTAACCACACAGTTAACCTGCACAGCAGCTTTGAGTGTCCTACGGACTCGGACCCCAAGATCCCTCTGATCCTCCACACTGACAAGAGTCTTACCATTAATAGTATATTCTGCCATCATATTTGACCTACCAAAATGAACCACCTCACACTTCTCTGGGTTGAACTCCATCTGCCACTTCTCAGCCCAGTTGTGCATCTTATTAATATCCTGCTGTAACTTCTGAAAGCCCTCCACACTATACACAACACCTCCAACTGTGTCATCTGCAAATTTACTAACCCATCCCTCCACTTCCTCATCCAGGTCATTTATAAAAATCACGAAGAGTAGGGGTCCCAGAACAGATCCCTGAGGCATACCACTGGTGACCGAACTCTATGCAGAATATGACCCGTCTGCAACTACTCTTTGCCTTCTGTGGGCAAGCCAGTTCTGGATTCACAAAGCAATGTTTCCTTGGATCCCATACCTCCTTATTTTCTCAATAAGCCTTGCATGGGGTACCTTATCAAACAGAGGGCACTGCCTCAGAAATGTGTCATAAGAACATAAGAAATAGGAGCAGGAGTAGGCCATCTGGCCCTTCAAGCCCGCTCCACCATTCAATAAGATCATGGCTGATCTGGCCAGGGACTCATCTCCACCTGCCTGCCTTTTCCCCATAACCTTTAATTCCCCCACTGTGCAAAAATCTATCCAGCCTTGTCTTCAACATATTTACTGAGGTAGCCACCACTGCTTCATTGGGCAGAGAATTCCACAGATTCGTCCCTCTCTGGGAAAAGCAGTTCCTCTTCATCTCCATCCTAAATCTACTCCCCTGAATCTTGAGGCTATGTCCTTTAGTTCTAGTCTCACCTACCAGTGAAAACAACTTTCCTGTATCTATCTTTTCTATCCCTTAAATACTTTTATACGTTTCTATAAGATCTCTTCTTATTCTTCTGAATTCCAGCGATGGAGAAGATCCTGAGAGGCAAGAGTACAGTCCCAGGCAACTCAACCTCTCCTCATAGTCTAACCCCCGATCTCTGGAATCAAACTGGTGAACCTCCTCTGCACTGCCTCCAAAGCCAGTATATCCTTCCTCAAGTAAGGAGACCCAAACTGCACGCAGTACTCCAGTTGCAGCATAACCTCCCTGCTCTTAAATTCAATCCCTCCAACAATGAAGGCCAACATTCGATTTGCTTTCTTGATAGCCTGCTACAACTACAACCTAATCCTTTCTGATTCATACACGAGCACTTCCAAGTCCCTCTGCACAGCAGCATGCTGCAATTATTTACCATTTAAACAATAATCTGCTCTTTCATTTTTTCCTACCAAGGTAGCTGACCTCACATTTACCAGCATTGTACTCCATCTGCTAGACCCTTACCCACTCACTTAACCTATCTATATCTCTCTGCAGACTCTCCGTATCTTCTGCACAATTTGCTTTTCCACTCAATTTAGTATCATCAGCAAACTTAGATTCACTATACTTGGTTCCCTCTTCCAGATCGTTAATGTATACCGTGAACAGCTGCAGGCCCAGCACCAACCCCTGCAGCACACCGATCACCACCGATTGCCAACCAGAGAAACACTTATGTATCCAAACTCTCTGCTTTCTATCAGTTTACCAATCCTCTATCCATGCTAAAACATCACCCCCAACTCCATACATCCTTATTTTATGGATATTTCTTTTATGTGGCACCATATCAAATGCCTTCTGGAAATCCAAATAAATAGCATCCATCTGTTCCCCTCTATCCACTGCATTCGTTATATAGAACATAGGACAGCACATTACAGGCCCTTCAGCCTACAATGTTGTGCCGACCCTCAAACCTCGCCTCCCATATAACTCCCCACCTTAAATTCCTCCATATACCTGTCTAGTAGTCTCTTAAACTTCACTAGTGTATCTGCCTCCACCACTGACTCAGGCAGTGCATTCCACGCACCAACCACTCTCTGAGTGAAAAACCTTCCTCTAATATCCCCCTTGAACTTCCCTCCTCTTACCTTAAAGCAATGGCCTCTTGTACTGAGCAGTGGTGCCCTGGGGAAGAGGTGCTGGCTGTCCACTCTGTTTATTCCTCTTAATATCTTGTACACCTCTGGCATGTCTCCTCTCATCCTCCTTCTCTCCAAAGAGTAAAGCCCTAGCTCCCTTAATCTCTGATCATAATCCATACCCTCTAAACCAGGCAGCATCCTGGTAAATCTTCACTGTACCCTTTCCAATGCTTCCACATCCTTCCTATAGTGAGGCGACCAGAACTGGACACAGTACTCCAAGTGTGGCCTAACTAGAGTTTTATAGAGCTGCATCATTACATCACGTCTCTTAAACTCTTGACTTATGAAAGCTAACACACCATAAGCTTTCTTAACTACCCTATCTACCTGTGAGGCAACTTTCAGGGATCTGTGGACATGTACCCCCAGATCCCTCTGCTCCTCCACACTACCAAGTATCCTGCCATTTATTTTGTACTCTGCCTTGGAGTTTGTCCTTCCAAAGTGTACCACCTCACACTTCTCTGGGTTGAACTCCATCTGCTACTTCTCAGCCCACTTCTGTATCCTATCAATGTCTCTCTGCAATCTTTGACAATCCTCTACACTATCTACAACATCACCAACCTTTGTGTCATCTGCAAACTTGCCAACCCACTCTTCTACCCCCACATCCAGGTCGTTAATAAAAATCACAAAAAGTAGAGGTCCCAGAATAGATCCTTGTGGGACACCACTGGTCACAACCCTCCAATGTGAATGTACTCCCTCCACCACAACCCTCTGCCTTCAGCAGGCAAGCCAATTCTGAATTCACCTGACCAAACTTCCCTGGATCCCATGCCTTCTGACTGTCTGAATAAGCCTACCATGTGGAACCTTGTCAAATGCCTTACTAAAATCCATGTAGATCACATCCACTGCACTACCCTCATCTATATGCCTGGTCACCTCCTCAAAGAACTCTATCAAGCTTGTTAGGCACGATCTGCCCATCACAAAGCCATGCTGACTGTCCCTGATCAGTCCATGATTCTCTAAATGCCCATAGATCCTATCTCTAAGAATCTTTTCCAACAGCTTTCCCACCACAGACGTAAGGCTCACTGGTCTATAATTACCCGGACTATCCCTACTACCTTTTTTGAACAAGGGGACAACATGCGCCTCCCTCCAATCCTCCGATACCATTCCCGTGGACAATGAGGACATAAAGATCCTAGCCAGAGGCTCAGCAATCTCTTCCCTCGCATTGTGGATCAGCCTGGGGAATATTCCATTGGGCCCCAGGAACTTATCCGTCCTAATGTATTTTAACAAATCCAACACCTCCTCTCCCTTAATATCAACATGCTCCAGAACATCACTCAACCTCACTCATATTGTCCTCACCGTCATCAAGTTCTATCTCAGTGGTGAATACCGAAGAGAAGTATTCATTGAAAACTTCGCTCACTTCCACAGCCTCCAGACACATCTTCCCACTTTTATCTCTAATTGGTCCTAACTTCACTCCCATCATCCTTTTGTTCTTCACATAATTGTAGAATGCCTTGGGGTTTTCCTTTACCCTACTCGCCAAGGCCTTCTCATGCCCCCTTCTTGCTCTTCTCAGCCCCTTCTTAAGCTCCTTTTTTGCTACCCTATATTCCTCAATAGACCCATCTGATCCTTGCTTCCTAAACCTCATGTATGCTGCCTTCTTCCACCTAACTAGATTTTCCACTTCACTTGTCACCCATGGTTCCTTCACCCTACCATTCTTTATCTTCCTCACCAGGACAAATTTATCCCTAACATCCTGCAAAAGATCCTTAAACATCGACCACATGTCCATAGTACATTTCCCTGCAAAAACATCATCCCAATTCACACCTGCAAGTTCTAGCCTTAAGGCCTCATAATTTGCCCTTCGCCAATTAAAAATATTCCTGTCCTCTCTGATTCTATCCTTTTCCATGATAATGCTAAAGGCCAGGGAGCGGTGATCACTGTCTCCCAGATGCTCACCCATTGACAGATCTGTGACCTGACCTGGTTGTTACCTAATACTAGGTCTAGTATGGCATTCCCCCTAGTTGGCCTGTCAACATACTGTGACAGGAATCCATCCTGGACACACTTAACAAACTCTGCCCCATCTAAACCCTTGGAACTAATCAAGTGCCAATCAATATTAGGGAAGTTAAAGTCACCCAACATAACAACCCTGTTATTCTTGCACCTTTCCAAAATCTGCCTCCCAATCTGCTCTTTGGTATCTCTGCTGCTACCAGGGGACCTATAGAATACCCCCAGTAGAGTAACTGCTCCCTTCCTGTTCCTGACTTCCACCCATACTGACTCAAAAGAGGATCCTGCTACATTACCCACCCTTTCTGCAGCTGTAATAGTATCCCTGACTAGTAATGCCACCCTCCTCCCTTTTCCCCCTCCTCTCTACCCCTTTTAAAGCACTGAAATCCAGGAAAATTGAGAATCCATTCCTGCCCGGGTGCTAGCCAAGTCTCCGTAATGGCCACTACATCATAATTCCATGTATGTATCCAAGTTCTCAGTTCATCACCTTTGTTCCTGATGCTTCTTGCATTGAAATACACACACTTTAGCCCTTCTACCTTACTACCTTTAGACCCTTTATTCTGCTTCTCTTTCCTCAAAGCCTCTCTATATGTTAGAGCTGGCTTTACTCCATGCTCTTCTTTCACTGCCCTATCGCTCCGGGTCCCATCCCCCTTGCCTCAAAGAGCTCCAGTAAATTTGTCAAACAGGACTTGCCTTTGCTGAATCCATGCTGCATCTGCCTGATGGATCCATTTCTTTCCAGATGCCTCACTATTTCTTCTTTAATGATAGTTTCAAGTGTTTTTCCAACTACAGTTATTGAACTAACTGGTGTCCCTCTTGAACAGAGATGAGGAGGAATTTCTTTAGCCAGAAGGTGGTGAATCTATGGAATTCATTGTCACAGGCAGCTGTGGAGGCCATCATTGGATATATTTAATGTGGAAGTTGATCAGTTAGACTAGAACACCAGAATATATAGGAGCAGAATTAGACCATTTGGCCCATCGAGTCTGCTCCACCATTTCATCATGACTGATCTATTTACCTTCTCAACCCAATCTCCTGCCTTCTCTGCGTATCCCTTCATGCCCTGACCAATCAAGAATCTATCAAACTCTGCCTTAAATACACATAAAGACTTAGCTTCCACTGCCACCTGTGGCAGCTAATTTCATACATTCACCAATGTCTGGCTAAAGAAATTCCTGCTCATCTCCATTCTAAAAGAGTGCTTCTCTATTCTGAGGCTGTGTCCTCTGGTCCTAGACTCTCCAACCATAGGAAACTTCCTCTCCACATCCACTCTATCAAAGACTTTCATCATTCAATAGGTTTCAATTAGATCACCCTTTATTCTTCTGAAGTCTGGTGAATAGAGGCCCAGAACCATAAAACACACTTCATATGATAAGCTACTCAATCCTGGAATCATTTTGTGAGCTTCCTTTGAACCCTCTCATGTCAGAACATCCTTTCTAAGAAAGGGACCCCAAAACTGTTCACCATACTCCAAGCTTTATAAAATCTCAACATTACACCCTTACTTTTATATTCTAGTCCTCTTGGACTGAGGTCCCTTTGCACCTCATATTTTTGTTTTTTCTCTCCATTTGGAATATAGTCACCCCTTTAGTTTCTTCTACCAAAGTGCATGACGATACACTTCCATCTCCTGCTTCCTTGCCCATTCTCCTAATCTGTCTGTCCTCTGTAGCCTCTCTACTTCTTCAAAACTATCTGCTCCTCCACCTATTTTTGTATCGCCCGCAAACGTTGCAACAAAGCCATCAACTCTGTTGTCCAAGTCATTGACATATAACATAAAAAGAAGCGATTGCAACACAGTCCTCTATGGAACACCACTAGTCACCAGCGACCACCCAGAACAGGCTCCCTTTATTCCCATTCTTTGCATCCTGCCAATCAACCACTGCTTTATCCATGCTAGTATCTTTCTCATAATACCATAGGCTCTTAATTTGTTAAGCAGACTCGTGTGGCATCTTGTCAAAGACCTTCTGAAAATCCAAGTACACAACACTCACCAATTCTCCTTTGTACTGCTTGCTATTTCTTGAAAGAATTCCTACAGATTTGACAGGGAAAATTTTCCCTTGAGGAAACTATGCTAACCATGGTCTATTTTATCCTGTGCCTCCAAGTATTCCAATACCACATCCTTAACAATTGACTCCAACATCTTCCCAACCACTAATGTCAGACTAACTGGCTGATAATTTCCTTTCTTCTGCATCTCTTCCTTCTTGAAGAGTGGAGTGTCATTTGCAATTTTCCATTCCTCTGGAAGCATTCCAGAACTAGTGATTTTTGAATGATCATTACTAATACCTCCACAATCTCTTCAGCCTCCTCTTTCAGAACCCTGGGCTGTGCACCATCTGGGCCAGGTGATTTATCTACCTACAGTCCTTTGAGTTTCCCAAGAACCTTCTCCCTAGTAATGGCAACCTTATACACTTCTGACCCTTGACAATCTGTAACTTCCACCATACTGCTAGTGCCTTCCACACTGAAGTCTGATGCAAACTACGTATTTAGTTTGTTCACCATTTGGAATCCCTCATTACTACCTCTTTACCATCATTTTCCAGTGGTCCGATATCCACCCCCACCTCTCTTTTGCAATTTATGCATCTGAAGAAACCCCCTTTAATATTATTGTCTAGCTTGCTTACATATTCCACCTTTACCTTCTTAATGACTTTTTAAATTCCCTTCTGTTGGTTTTTGAAAGCTTCCCAATCCTCTAACTTCCTATTAATTTTTGTTCTATTATATGCCCTCTCTTTGGCTTTTATGTTGGCTCTGACATCTCTTGTTAACCATGGTTATGTCATCTTTTCTTTAAAATATTTCTTTCTCTTTGGGATGTATATGTCCTCTGCCTTCTGAATTGCTTCCATGCTGCTCTGCTGTCATCCATGCCAGTGTTCTTTTCCAACCAACTTTGGCTAACTCTTCTCTCATGCCTCTGTAATTCTGCTTACTCCACTGTAACAGTGATACATTTTTGATTAGTAAGGGCATCAACAGTTAAGGGAGAAGGCAGGAGAATGGGACTGAAAGGGAGAATAAATCAGCCATGTTGGAATGGTAGAGCAGGTTCAGTGGTCTGATTGGCCTAATTCTGCCTTTATGTCTTATGGTTTTATACCATTATGAACTGTCTCAATTGACACAATGGGAGATGTTTCAAAAAGAATATATGATAGAGCCCTGGTTTTTCATTAAACTGTTAATTTAGTGTCTTCCTTTTCAAACTATTTCACAAAATTAGAATTTACTTTTGAAGTATTGTGGTTGCTTTCTCTGAAACAATGTTTGATACATGAGCTAACAATGTTAGCTATAAAAATGTTTGATACATGAGCTAACATGAGCTATAAAAATGTAAGAAAATTTGCCAAGGTCATATGGTTGTCAAGGAGACAGGATTTAAAAAAGTAACAAAACAGCAGACGTATCCTGAGTTTCAAATTAATCAATGTAGAAATTATTATCATTTGAAGAAGTTAGTGCATTCATAAGTGCAACAAAAAAATTACTTGCAGCACACCACAGTCACAGAGCATCAGATAAGCAGTATTCACAACAAAGAACATAAATTAAAAGTCTATTTTTACAAGAAGCACAATTAGAATAAAACTAACTTCATTTTAGTTGTATGTGGTCAAACTGGTCATACCTCCTGTAGATACTACTGATGGTGGGGAGGGATGTGCCAATGATGTATCAGTCCATCCTCTGCAGCTTCCTGTCTTCCTGTGCCTTTGATGTGTTGTTAGCAGACCATGATGTAACCAATCAGGATACAGTGTACATTCAACAATACATCTGTTGAGGTTTATTGGAGTGTTTGGAGACACACTGAAGCAACTTAACCTTTTAATAAAGTGGCTGGCATGCCTTCCTCATGATTGAGTCTATGTGCTGGGCCCAAGACAAATCATCTGATAGTTAATGCCTTTGAACCTAAGGCTGCTGCCTCTTTTCATAGCCTATCTATTAATGTAGACTGTTCACCCTTCTTCCCCATCTTAAAGTCAATAATAAGCTCTTTAGTTTTACTGACTTGAGCAACCAGGAGTGATGTAGATCAGTGCACACCAGGTTTTTCAGTTAAATTAAGCTCATTCTGGAAGTGTGAGCTGTGAGATGATGAAGACAGATGATGAAATTGGGTATTAAAATAAATAAACTATAATCACCAAAAAATGAAATTGTAAATTGATAAGATTCTCTGAATTCTTAAATATCCAGTAATCTTAGTCATAAACTTCCTCAAAATTGGAAGAAATGTGTGGGAGAGAATAAAAATAGATATGGGAAAGGAACCTTCAAAGCTTCACAAAACTCTGAATGAAGAAATTTCTCCTCAAGGTAAGCTTATCTGGCAAAGAAACGTTAGTTTGAGACTACAGTACAGGTTTATGTTCCTGCTGCTGCCTGTAAAGTGTTTGCACATTCTCCCCGTGACAGTGTGGGTTTGTTCCAGGTACTCTGGCTTCTGCCTACATTTCAAAGATGTACAAATTGATAGGTTAAATGGTCATTGTAAGTTGTCCCATGACTAAGCTAGGACTAAATTGGTTAATTGCTAGGTGGCACATCTTGAAGGCCAAAAGCCTACTCCATGCTGTATGTCAATAAATAAATAATGTGCACTAATTAGGTAATCTAGTATGACCTGGCTGGATCTTATTCCCACTTTTGAAATTTAGTTTCACTAAAGTCAATGGCATTGATTTGTGTAAATTGGACAGTAGCATGCAGCCCCAAATCAGTGTTTAAGATAGAGGATGAAATTCTTCACCTGTAATCCCTAATTCCCAGACAACTCCCTAGACAAAGAAAACAACTACACAGCATCAATTCTGTCAAGCTCTTCAAGAATTAAAGGCATTCTTTTAAAGTCTAGAGGGTATAGAATGCTTCACATAAAGCATATGGAGAGAAAACATGTTCCTTATGATTGACTCCCAAAGGCTGAATGAGTTCCTTCCACTGGCATTATGCCCAGTACTGCAGACTGCAGCAAAATGAAAGAAAGGGTCATTACCAACCAATCTTATTATTTATCAAACTTCTCCAAAGCTATCCTCCAATAAATGAATGTACATTTTTCAAATTTATAGTTAAATGGTGTTATTAAATGTACATATTTATTAAAATGCAATTTCTCATTCTAATATTAACAATAAATATTTTCAAAGCAAAATGTGCAAATGAGTAAGGTATCAACACTGGAATTCAACTATGCCTGCTTGTGGTAAATGGTAAATAATATACAATGTACAAATGGTAAATAATATACATTCTTGTTCATAGTACAAGAATGAGAGAGTTTCACTGTGATAGATTTAACATTATTGACTTCTGTGTGATGAGACCAGTTTGATGAGTGTTAAAGGAGAAATTGCTCTTTGGAGGTGTGATCTATGATGAGAATATTTCAATTTTAAGGCAGAAGTGGCTGTCCAAAACTAGAGTTTTAAATTTACACACTGACAATTACAGAGATAGAACAGATGAGTTGGCTGTGATAGTTTAAAAAATTGCAAAAAAATCTTAACAGTAAATAAGCAAAGGAAAATGCTTAATGTAATATTGTTAGAAATTCAAACTCAGCCAGAAACACTAAAAACACAATTCAGCAATCTGGAGAAATGTACTCCATTGACATGGAGATTTGGTAAAGAGTGGAATTAATAAAGTTCAAACCTGATCTTGTTGAAAAGTGAAGCAGATGCAAGATCCCATATGCCCATTCCTGCTTATGTTCGATATACTGAGAATTAACTTCAGCATGGTTTCCTCGGTCCTAGTTTGTCATAGAGTCACAGACTAATACAACTTAGATACAGGCCCTTCGGCCCAGTTACTCTTGGTTGACCACATTGCCTCCACCTATCTAAACTGTAAAATTATACCTGCCACAACCTTTTCTTCTAGCCGATCTCTCGTATGCTCACTACTGTCTGAGTAACAAGGTTGCCCCTCGGGTTCCTTTTTAATTGTTCTCCTCTCATCTTAACCCTATGCCCCCTAGATTGGACTCTCCTTGCCTAGGCAAAAAGACTGCTACCATCCTCTTTATCTCTGCCTCACACAATTTTAAACATTTCTATATGATCATCCCTCATTTTCCGAGGAACAGCCAGTGAACTCCTCCCTATAACTCCTCCCTAGGATTAGGCCCTCTAGTGCTGGCAACATCCTTGTAATTTTATTCACCACTCTTTGTCAGTTTAACTACGTCTTTCTTATAACAGGGTGACCAAAACTGTACACAGAATTCTAAGTGTGGTTTCACCAATGAGTTGTACAACTGCATCATAATGTTCTAACTCCTATACTCAGTGCCCTGACCAATGAAAGCCAGTGTGCTAAATGCCTTTTTCACCACCTTGCAACACTGTTTTCAATGAAACATGCCCTTATATTTATAAGTTGCTCTGTTCCATTACACCCTCTAGTGCCCTACCATTCATAGTATAAGTCTACACTGGTCTGACTTTCCAAAGTATATCACATCACACTTACCTGTATTGAAATCTCATGCTCCACTTCCCTAACTGATCGCAGTCCCTTTGTAATCTACAATAAGGTACTTCATTATCCACTCCACCTCCCTGTTTAGTATCACCCACAAACTCACCTATCAGTTCACATTCAAACCATTTATATAAATAATGAATAACAGTGATCCCAGCATAACCCCTATGGCACGAGTGGTTACTGGATTCCACTGTGAGAAACAACCTTCAACCACCAACCTCTGTTTCAGGATTTTGAATCCACCGATATAGCTCTGCCTGATTCCATGGGGCCTAACCAATCTACTGTGCAGCACCTTGATATAAGCCTTGCTGGAGTCCAAAGAGAGCACCACCACTGCTCTACCCACATCTGCCTCTTTGGTCTTCTCGGTGGATTGTCACCTTGTCGTGGTGGAGAAGCTTGTGTGGTCCTGAGATCCCGAGAGCGATGCCATCTGGAACTATACTCCTGGTAGGGTCACCCATGGTGGTAAGGTCGAGGGTGAGGTCCCTGACGAAGAACAATCCAACAAAGACCTCAATGGTGGAACAGGCGGACAAAGTTACTTTGAACTCAGCGGCTGTGAAGGCAGATGAAGGCTGCAACAAATCCATCAGCTCCAATCGTCGCGGTTTCCATGCCATTGGAATCTGTTGGTTGATTTGTGAAGTATCGTGTGCTTCTTGGAGTGCAACATCAAGTACACATTAAACAAATACACGCATAGGAGTCTTCGCTCTGTAACTGAATGAAGACCATCATCCTCGACCTCGAGGGATACCAATGACGACGACTTCTTTGGTTACCTCTTCAAAAGGCCCTAATTGGTCAAACACAACTTTCCACACACAAATAATCAGACTCTGTCTATCCAAATGTTGGATATTCCTGTCCTTCAAAATGCCCTCCGGTATTATTTCAACAAGCAGGCAGTTTATCAATTTATTTTGCAGACACTGAAACTAAAATATTCTTGTTGGGCTTTAGTAATTTTGGGCAATTAAGTTAAAAGTTACTTTCCATGAGGCCCAATCTGAGATTCAATGATATAATGTTAGCATGTATGATCAGATTTATAACAGCCCAATTGCATACATTCCCAGGTAAGTAATTGGAGTAAATTTTACCCTCTTGTGAACATAAATAGTTTGTTGCCTTTCCTCTTGTGCATTCTCTGATGTTTTATGTAAATTTACCTGCAGCATTGGAGAAAAATTATTAGGCTAATTTTGATCTTAAAAATAAGTATCAGTAATAAAAGATTTCCCAGGTTGGTGATAAATATCTTGTACAAAGATATAATCACTGGGACAATTCTCTTACCACCAAATAATTTACTTGCAAAATGGAACTATTTCCAAATGTGGATATTAACAGTGGTAAACACAGGGAAGTCTGTGGATGCTCAAAATCCTGACCAACAGATGCAAATGCTGGCAGAACTCAGCCGCTCAGGCAGCATTCTTGAAAATGAATAGTTGATGTTTTGGGCCGAGACCCTTCTTTAGGATTCTGCAATGAAACCTTTTTTTCCCAGGTTCTGGATCTCTCTGCATGGGAAAACATCTTTTCAGCAGTTACCTTATTAGTCGCCCCCAGGATTTTACATGTGTGTGAGTGAGAACACTTCTCATTCTCGCAATCTCCATGTACTACTATGAGGATGGGTTGAGCAAGCGAAGGATTTTCTCATTGGAGCAAACGAGGATGAGAGGTGACTTGACAGAGATGGACAAGATGATAAGAGGTAAAATGAAGTGGACAGCCCATGCTTCCCCCCACCCCCCAGTGGCAATGGCTAATATGAGAGAGCATAATTTTAATGTGACTGGAGTAAAGTATAGGTTATGTCAGAGATAGGTTTGGTTTGCACAATGAACACACTGCCGGGGTAGTAGTAGACGCAGATACATCATGGGTATTTAAGAGACCCCTTACTCTTCTGAATTATAGTGAATAGACCATAAGACATAAAAGTAGAATTACGGTCATTTGGCCAATCGAGTCTGGTTCAGCATTAAATCATGGCTGATCCTTTTTTCCTCTCCTCAGCACCACTCCCTGGCCTTCTCCCCATAGCCTTTGGTGCCATGTCCAATCAAGAATCTATCACACTCTGCCTTAAATACAACCAATGTCCTGGCCTCCACAGCTACATGTGGTAACAAATTCCATAAATTCTTCTCAGCCACACATTTATTTGCTAAACCATCCTGTTTCTACCCTCACTGGCACGTGGCACAGGCAACAATCGAGAAATTAATATCCGGGAGGCCCAGCTTCTCAGCTTTCTATCTAGCTCTCTAACTTCTCTTTTCAAGATCTCTGCTTTGCCTTTCTATGTCACTGTATCAAGTATGTACCAAGACATCTGGCTGCTCTTCCTCCCCCTCGGAAATGCTGTGGATGCAGTCCAAGACATTCCTGACTGTGGTACCTGAGAGACAAAAAAACATTCGGGTGTCACATTCACGTCCACAGAATCTCCAGTCTGTTCTTCTGACTACTGAGTGCCCTATCACTACCACTTCTCCCTTCTCCCTCTTGCTCAGTGCCAGTAAGTAACCCCGTCTCCATGGCATTCTCCTGGGAGGTCAACCCTCTTGACAGTATCTGAAACTGTATACTTATTACTGAAGGGAATTGCCACAGGGATGCTCTGTGCTAACTGTCTATTCACATTTCCATTTCTCCTGACCATCACCCAGCTACTCACGCCCTGCACCTTTGCGGTGACTACTTCCCTGTAACTCCGATTGATGATATCCTTACTCTCCTGTACAAGACAAAGGTCATCCAGCTGCTGCTCCAAATCCCTAACATAGTCTTCAAGGAGCTGCGGCCAATGCACTTCACGCAGATTTAATTCCCCAGGACTCCAACATCCGGCATGAAGAACACACAATGGCCATTTACTACTCCAGATACAGTAAGAGGGAAAAAGGGAACCTTAACAGAAACCAATGCCTCTTTCATGCCAAAGCCTCCTCTGTGCCAAAGTCTGACACTTCTACTCCCAATTCTGGCCTACTCCCAACACAGGCCCAGAGCCATTAAACACTCTTCATATGACAAGCCATTCAATCCTGGAATCATTTTCATGAACTTCTTTTGAACACTCTCCAGTTTCACCACATCCTTTTGAAGATCAAGGGTCCAAAATACTCACAATACTGCAAGTGAGGCCTCACCAGTGCTTTATAAAGTCTCAACACTACATCCTTGCATTTATAGTCTAGTCCTCTTGAAATGAATGCTAACATTGCATTGGCCTTCTTTACTACAGACTCAATCTGCAAATTAGCCTTCAGGGAATTCTGCACGAGGGCTCCCAAGTCCCTTTGTGCCTCAGATTTTTATATTTTGTCTCCATTTAGAAAGTAGTCTACCCTTTCTTTTTCTCTACCAAAGTGCATGACCATACACTTTCTGACACCGTATTCCATCTGTCACTTCTTTGCAATTCCCCTAATCTGTTGAAGTCCTTCTGTAGCCTCTCTACTTCCTCAAATCTACCTGTCCCTCCACCCATCTTCATATAATTAGCAAACTTTGCAACAAAGCCATCAATTTCATCATCCAAATCATTGGCATATGATGTAAAAAGAATCCACAGACCCCTGTGGAACACCATTAGTAGCCGGCAGCCAATCAGAAAATGCTCCTTTTACTTCCACTCTTTGCTTCCTGCCAACCAACGACTACTTTATCCATTCTGGAATCTTTCCTGTAATACCATGGGCTTGTCAGCTGCAGAACCTGACATCCCCCGGTTGCTGAGGAGACATCGGATGGATAGATTGGACGCAGGAGGTCCCAATTCACCGGGCAGACTTCACGAGCCTGGCGGGGGTCAGATACACCCTCAGCAGAAAGAATCCCCACCCAATAGTCATAGGTCCCCGGCGGAAGTGCCCTTTCCTGCAAAAAGACGGTCTTCCAGGCCCCAGAAATAACTGTCTGGGCCGTATCTTTCCGCCGGGAGTGATAAAGTGCTTGGATGTGCGAGTATTGAGCGCGCCACTTGGCTTTACGCCCCAGCTCCGCTAACTTCCCTCCCCTTCCATAACACAAGGCCTCCAGCAGATGGAAAAATAACGAAGGGCGTGTTCTTCCAGATGTTGCATGGCTTCACATGGATCTGTCCTTCCCATCCTAAGGAGTTCCACCAACGTTCTGATCTCGCCAGCTCCAAAGATCTCATCCGGACAGGACTGGAGTTGACGGTCCACCTCACACAACAAGTCTTCCCTCCAGGCAGTATCTTCAAGCTCTTCCCCTTCCTCCGGCAAGGTGGATGGAGAAACATCAGAGGTGTTCCCAGGATCTGCTGCTGCAGAGCCAGCACCAACAGAAGGGGGGCTGGCAGAAGGAGGAGTCCAGCCCACGATCTTCAACCTCTTCTTTATGGCCTCCGCAGTCCTGCCTGGGAGCAGTGGCACCAGCTTCCTATGGAGCTCAACTAGCGCCTGGCCCGGCACCCACAGCTCGTCAGCACCGCGACAAAGAGCTAGGTCTTCTTGCTCCATCCAACGTCCCCGACTAGCTGGCAACTCCTCAAGCAGTTTTCACTACGGAAAAGGATCTTGGCAACTGTAGGGATGACTTACAGGAGACTGAAAGACTTTGGCATGTAAATATTAAGAGAGGATGTGCTGGAGCTTTTGGAAAGCATCAAGTTCGATAAGTCTCCGGGACTAGATGAGATGTGCCCCAGACTACTGTGGGAGGCAAGGGAGGAGATTCCTGAGCCTCTGGCAATGATTTTTGCATCATCAATGGGGATGGAAGAGGTTCTGGAGGAAAAGCCCAGGAAATTATAGACCAGTGAGTCTTACTTACTTCAGTGGTTGGTAAGTTGATGGAAAAGATCCTGAGAGGCAGGATTTATGAACATTTGGAGAGGCATAATATGATTAGGAATAGTCAGCATAGCTTTGTAAAAGGCAGGTTGTGCCTTACGAGTCTGATTGAATTTTTTGAGGATGTGACTAAACACATTGATGAAGGTAGAGCAGTAGATGTAGTGTATATGGATTTCAGCAAGGCATTTGACAAGGTACTCCGTGCAAGGCTTATTGAGAAAGTAAGGAGGCATGGGATCCAAGGAAACCTTGCTTTGTGGATCCAAAAGTGGCTTGCTCACAGAAGGCAAAGAGTGGTTGTAGATGGGTCATATTCTGCATGGAGGTCAGTGACCAGTGGTGTGCCTCAGGGATTTGTTCTGGGACCCCTTCTCTTCATGATTTTTATAAATGACCTGGATGAGGAAGTGAAGGATTGGGTTAGTAAACTTGCTGATGACATGGAGGTTGGAGGTGTTGTGGATAGTGTGGAAGGCTGTCGGAAGATATAGCGGGACATTGATAGGATGCAAAACTGGGCTGAGAAGTGGCAGATGGAGTTCAACCCAGAGAAGTGTGAGGTGTTCATTTTGTTAGGTCAAATATGATGGCAGAATATAGCATTAATGTTAAGACTCTTGGCACTGTGGAGGATCAGAGGGATCTTGGGTTCTGAGTCCATAGGACACTCAAAGCTGCTGCACAGGTTGACTCTGTGGTTAAGAAGGCATACGATGCATTGGCCTTCATCAATCATGGAATTAAGCTCAAGAGCCAAGAGGTAATGGTGCAGCTATATAGGATCCTGGTCAGACCCAACTTGGAGTACTGTGCTCAGTTCCGGTCACCTCACTACAGGAAGGATGTGGAAACTATAGAAAGGGTGCAGAGGAGATGTACAAGGATGATGCCTGGATTGGGGAGCATGCCTTATGAGTGAACTCGACCTTTTCTCCTTGGAGCGATGGAGGATGAGAAGTGACCTGATAGATGTATATAAGATGATGAGAGGCATTGATCGTGTGGATAGTCAGAGGCTTTTTCTCAGGGCTGAAATGACTAGCACAAGAGGGCACAGTTTTAAGATGCTTGTAAGTAGGTACAGAGGAGATGTCGGGGGTAAGTTTTTAATGCACAGAGGGGTGAGAGCATGGAATGGGCTGCCGGCAACAGTGGTGGAGGCAGATACAATAGGGTCTTTTAAGACGCTCCTGGATAGGTACATGAAGCTAAGAAAAATAGAGGGCTATGTGTAACCCTAGGTAATTTCTAAAGTAAGCACATGTTCGGCACAATATCGTGGGCTGAAGGGCGTATACTGTGCTGTAGGTTTTCTATGTTTCTATGTTTCTGTACAGTTCACTGCTTCCCTGGAAGAGAGCCCAATGATCCAAAAATCTTATGCCATCCCTCCTACGCCAACTCCTTAGCCATGTGTTAAACTTGATAATCTTCCTAGTTCTGGCTTTCCTAGCACGTGGCACGGATAGCAATATTGAGTCACAATGCTGTAGGTCGTGCCCTTGAACTAAGCACCTAACTCCCTGAACTCCTTCTGTAGAACCCCATCACTCTCTTACCCACGCCATTGGTACCTACATGGACCATGAGTTCTGGCTGTTCACATCCCCACTTAAGAATGCAAAGAACTCAAGATGAGATATCTCAGACCCTGGCACCTGGGAGGCAACACATCATATGACCATATAACAATTACAGCACAGAAACAGGCCATCTCGGCCCTTCTAGTCCATGCTGAACACTTACTCTCACCTAGTCCCACTGGCCAGCACTCAGCCCATAACCTTCCATTCCTTTCCTGTCCATATACCTATCCAATTTTACTTTAAATGACAATACCAAACCTGCCTCTACCACTTCTACTGGAAGCTCGTTCCACACAGCTACCACTCTCTGAGTAAAGAAATTCCCCCTCATGTTACCCCTAAACTTTTGCCCCCTAACTTTCAACTCATGGCCTCTTGTTTGAATCTCCCCTACTCTCAATGGAAAAAGCCTATCCATGTCAACTCTATTTATCCCCCTCATAATTTTATATACCTCTATCAAGTCCCCCCTCAACCTTCTATGCTCCAAAGAATAAAGACTTAACTTGTTCAACCTTTCCTTGTAACTTAGGTGCTGAAACCCAGGTAACATTTTAGTAAATCTTCTCTGTACTCTCTCTATTTTGTTGATATCTTTCCTATAATTCGGTGACCCGAACTGTACACAATACTCCAAATTCGGCCTTACCAATGCCTTGTACAATTCTAACATTACATCCCAACTCCTATATTCAATGCTCTGATTTATAAAGGCCAGCATACCAAAAACTTTCTTCACCACCCTATCCACATGAGATTCCACTTCAGGGAACTATGCACCATTATTCCTAGATCACTCTGTTCTACTGCATTCTTCAATGCCCTACCATTTACCATGTATGTCCTATTTGGATTATTCCTACCAAAATGTAGCATCTCACACTTATCAGCATTAAACTCCATCTGCCATCGTTCAGCCCACTCTTCTAACTGGCCTAAATCTAACTGCAAGTTTTGAAAACCTACTTCATTATCCACAATGCCACCTACTTTAGTATCATCTGCATACTTACTAATCCAATTTACCACCCCATCATCCAGATCATTAATGTAAATGATAAACAACATTGGACCCAGTACAGATCCCTGAGGTACACCACTAGTCACCGGTCTCCAACCTGACAAACAGTTATCCACCACTACTCTCTGGCATCTCTCATCCAGCCACTGTTGAATCCATTTTACTACTTTATTATTAATACCTAACAATTGAACCTTCCGAACTAACCTGCCATGCGGAACCTTGTCAATGGCCTTACTGAAGTCCATATAGACAATATCCACTGCTTTACCCTCGTCAGCTTTCCTCGTAACCTCTTCAAAAAATTCAATAAGATTTGTCAAATATGACCTTCCACGCACAAATCCATGTTGACTGTTCTTAATCAGATCCTGTCTATTCAGATAATTATATATACCATCTCTAAGAATACTTTCCATTAATTTACCTACCACTGACGTCAAACTGACAGGCCTATAATTGCTAGGTTTACTCTTAGAACCTTTTTAAACAATGGAACCACATGAGCAATATGCCAATCCTCTGGCACCATCCCCGTTTCTAATGACATTTGAAATATTTCTGTCAGAGCCCCTACTATTTCTACACTAACCTCTCTCAAGGTCCTAGTGAATATCCTGTCAGGACCCGGAGATTTATCCACTTTTATATTCCTTAATAGCACCAGTACTTCCTCCTCTTTAATCGTCATAGTTTCCATAACTTCCCTACTTGTTTCCCTTACCTTACACAATTCAATATCCTTCTCCTTAGTGAATACCGAAGAAAAGAAATTGCACAAAGTCTCCCCCATCTCTTCCGGCTCCACACATAGCTGTCCACTCTGATTCTCTAAGGGACCAATTTTATCCCTCACTATCCTTTTACTATTAATATAACTGTAGAAACCCTTCGGATTTATTTTCACCTTACTTGCCAAAGCAACCTCATATCTTCTTTTAGCTTTTCTTATTTCTTTCTTAAGATTCTTCTTACATTCTTTATATTCCTTGAGCACCTCATTTATTCCATGTTGCCTATATTTATTGTAGATATCTCTCTTTTTTCTAACCAAGTTTCTAATATCCTTTGAAAACCATGGCTCTCTCAAACTTTTAACCTTTCCTTTCAACCTAACAGGAACATAAAGATTCTGTACCCTCAAAATTTCACTCTTAAATGACTTACATTTCTCTATTACATCCTTCCCATAAAACAAATTGTCCCAATACACTCCTAAATCCTTTCGCATCTCCTCAAAGTTAGCCTTTCTCCAATCTAAAATCTCAACCCTGGGTCCAGTCCTATCCTTCTCCATAATTATATTGAAACTAATGGTATTGTGATCACTGGACCCAAAGTGCTCCCCAACACATACCTCCATCACCTGACCTATCTCATTCCCTAACAGAAGATCCAACACTGCCCCTTCTCTATGTATTGCTGCAAAAAACTATCCTGCACACATTTTACAAACTCCAAATCATCCATCCCTTTTACAGTATGGGCTTCCCAGTTCTCGTCCATTGAACATCATGTCCATTCTCCTAACTAATGAATCCCCTGTCACCACTGCTTGCCTCTTCTCCCCCTTCCCTCTGAGTCACAGAGGCAGACTCAGTGCCAGAGACCTGACTGTGGTGACTTTCCTCTGTCAGATCCCCAACCCGCCCCAACCCCCAACAGCATCCAAAGTGATATACCTGTTGTTGGGAGGGATGACCACAGGAGTACTCTCCTTAACCCTTTTGCCCTTCCTGACTGTTACACAGTTTCCTGTGTCCTGCACCTTGGGTGTAACAGCCTCTCTATATGTCCAATCTATTAACCCTTTAGCCTCCTCAATGATCCATTTATCCACTTGCAGCTCCAACTCCTGACAGTGGCTTGTTAGAAGCTTTGTTTGTTAGTGCTTTGATAGATGAACTTCTCGCTTATTAGTCATCAAGGACACTGGAGGTCTCCCTGCCTTCCCACGTCCCACAAGGGGAGCATTCCACTATGCTGCACGGCATCTCAAATGTCCTAGCTGAGCTGATATAAAGAAATTAAGGGGAGAAAAAAAACTTGAGCTTTTATTTTCTTTGGCTTTCTCTGACTGAGCCTCAAGATCACCACACTGATTCTGTCCATTCAGATGACGGGTGCAGAGGAGGGAGGGAGAGGGAGAGAGGGAAAGGGAGAGGTGGGGAGAGAGAGAGAGAGAGAGAGAGAGAGAGAGAGGGAAAGGGAGAGAGAGAGAGAGAGAGAGAGAGAGAGAGAGAGAGAGAGAGAGAGAGAGAGAGAGAGAGAGAGAGAGAGAGAGACCTGTTACATTCTAAGGGATACAGTGCTAACCTACTCAGTCTTTCCTTATAACTCAGGTCCTCCACACCTGTTAGCATCCTTATAAATTTTCTTTGTACTCTTTCAATGTTATTTACATCTTTCCTGTAGGTAGGCAACCAAAACTGCACACAATGCTCCAAATTAGGCCTCACCAAAATCTTAAACATAGAAACATAGAAAACCTACAGCACAATACAGGCCCTTTTGCCAACAAAGTTGTGCCGAACATGTCCCTACCGCAGAAATTACTAGCCTTACCTATAGCCCTCTATTTTACTAAGCTCCATGTACCTATCTAAAGGCCTCTTAAAAGACCCTATCATTTCCGCCTCCACTACCGTTGCTAGAAGCCCATTCCACACACTCACCACTCTCTGAGTAAAAACTTACCCCTGACATCTCCTCTCTCTCTCCTCTGTACCTACTTCCCAGCACCTTAAACCTGTGTCCTCTTGTGGTAACCATTTCAGACCTGGAAAAAGCCTCTGACTATCCACACGATCAATGCCTCTCATCATCTTATACACCTCTATCAGGTCACCTCTCATCCTCCTTCACTCCAAGGAGAAAAGGCCGAGTTCACTCAACTTATTCTCATAAGGTATGCTCCCCAATCCAGGCAACATCCTTGTAAATCTTCTCTGCACCCTTTCTATGGTTTCCACATCCTTCCTGTAGTGAGGCGACCAGAACTGAGCACAGTACTCCAAGAGGGGTCTGACCAGGGTCCTATATAGCTGCAACATTACCTTTTGGCTCCTAAATTCAATTCCATGATTGATGAAGGCCAATACACCATATGCCTTCTTAACCTCAGAGTCAACCTGCACAGCTGCTTAGAGCATCCTATGGACTCGGACCCCAAGATCCCTGCCGAGAGTCTTACCATTAATACTATATTCTGCCATCATATTTGACCTACCAAAATGAGCCACCTCACACTTACCTGGGTTTAACTCCACTTGCCACTTTTTAGCCCAGTTGTGCATCCTATCAATGTCCCGCTGTAACCTCTGACAGCCCTCCACACTACCCACAACACCCCCAACCTTTGTGTCATCAGCAAACTTACTAACCCATCCCTCCACTTCCTCATCCAAGTCATTTATAAAAATCACAAAGAGTAAGGTCCCCAGAACAGATCCCTGAGGCACTCCACTGGTGATCGACCCCCATGCAGAATATGACCCGTCTACAACCACTCTTTGCCTTCTGTGGGCAAGCCAGTTCTGGATCCACAAAACAACATCCCCTTGGATCCCATGCCTCCTTACTTTCTCAATAAGCCTTGCATGGGGTAACTTGTCAAATGCCTTGCTGCCTTGCATGGAGTACGTTATCAAATGCCTTAAACAACTTCAACATAACTTCCCATCTCCTGTGCTCAATACATATTTATGAAGGCCAATGTGACTAATCCTTCTTTACAAATCACTTTCAATGAATTATGGACCTGTATTCCCAGAGCCCTTTGTTCTACCACACTCCTCGGTGTCCTACCTTTCACTGTATAAGACCTACTCTGGCTGGTCCTACCAAATGGTAAAAACCTCACACTTGTCTGAATTAAATTTCTCTTGCCATTTTTCAGCCCATTTTTTCAGCTGATGCAGACCAAATCCCTCTGCAAGCCATGATAGCTTTCCTCACTGTCCACTACACCCCCAATCTTGGTGTCATCCGCAAACTTACTGATCCAGTTAACCACATTATCAGACAGAACATTGAAGTAGATGACAGCACCGATGACAGTAGATGACAGCACCGATCCCTGTGGCACACCATTAGACATAGACCTCCAGTCAGAGGCAACCATCTACTACCACCCTCTGGCTTCTCCCGTAAAGCCAATGTCTAATCCAATTGATAACCTCATCTTGAATGCTGAGCGACTGAACCTTCTTGACCAACCTCCCATGTGGGACCTTGTCAATGCATTATTAAAGTCCATGTGGACAATATCCACTGCTTTGCCTTCATCCAATTTCCTGGTAACATCCTTGAAAAACTCTATAAGATTGGTTAGATATGACCCACCACTCACTAAGCCACGCTGACTATTCTTGATCAGTCCATGTCTATCCAAATATTTAGATATCCGGTCCCTTAGAATACCTTCCAATAACTTTCCCACAACTGACGTCAGACTCACCGGCCCTATAATTTCCTGGTTTATGTATAGAGCCTTTTTTAAACAGCAGAACAACATTGGTTATCCTTCAATCCTCTGGTACCTAAGGATTATTTAAATATCTCTGCTAGGGTCTGACAATTTCTGCATTTACCTCCTGTAGGATCTGAGAGAACTCCTTGTCAGGTTCTGGAGATTTATCCACCCTGATTTCCTCAGGACAGCAAACACCTCCTCGGTAATCTGTACAGGGTCCATGACATTGATACCACGTTGCCTTACTTCTATAGACTCTGTGTCTGTCTCCTGACCAAATACAGATGCAGAAAATGTATTTAAGTTCTCCCCCATCTGCTTTGGCTCCACACATGGATCACAATTCTGGTCTTTCAGAGGACAAATGTTGTCCCTCACAATCCTTTTGCTCTTAACCTACCTGTAGAATCCCTTAGGATTCTCCTTCACCTTGTCTGCTAGAGCAAAATTAATTCTTCCTTTAGCCCTGCTGATTACTTTAAGTGTTCACTTGGATTTCTTATATGCCAGTAGCACCTAATTTGTTCCTATCTGGCTATGCCTGCTATGCACCTCCTTTTTTCTCTTAACCAGAGCCTCAATATCTCTTGATAAGCAAGGTTCCCTACACTTCTTATCATTACCTTTTATTAGGACAGGCACGAAAAAGCTTTGTACTCACAAAATCTCACTTTTCAAAAGAAGTGAAGCTACGAACTCTGCAAAGTCATCAAGGCAGCGAAATGACAATACCAGGGCAAGATTCAGACACAACTCTCCACCAGCAACACACACAGCTTATGGCAAGGTCTGCACACCATCACAGACTTCAAAGCTAAACGTAGTGGAGTTTCTAACATCGGTCCCAGATTGGATAAATCTTTTTACTTTTGGTTCAGTGTCACCAACACTGAGCCTGAGGAGAGCCGCTGAAATGACCTAAACTTTAGTCATCTCTGAGGCTGAAGTACGTAGGTGTTTCCAACGAATGGACAGCCACAAGGCTGCGAGACCAGACAGCATCCCAGGACGGATACTCAGAATGTGCACGGCACAACTGGCAGGTGTGTTTACAGACATTTTCAATCTCTCCCTCTCCCAGTGCAGAGTAATCTCCTGCTTCAAAACATTCACCATTGTCCCCGTACCTAAAAAGACCAAGGTATCATGTTTGATCGATTGGCGTCCTGTTGCACTCACCTCAATAATAAGCAAATGCTTTGAGAGGTTGGTCAAGGACTACATTTGCAGCTTGCTGCCACCCACACTGAACCCTATACAATTCACCAACTGACAGATGACACAATAACCACAGCTCTACACACAGTCCTTACATATCTGGAGAAGAAGGATGCTTATGTGAGAACGCTGTTCTTGGACTACAGTATTCAAACACCATAATTCTCTCCAGGCTTGACAAGAAGCTCAGAGACCTCGGTCTTCACCCTGCCTTGTGCAGATGGATCCTGGACGTCCTGTCAGATCGCCAGCAGGCAGTAAGAGTGGGCTCCATGAATACAGAGACCCCCAGGGCTGTGCCCTAAGCCCTTTCCTTTACTCTCTGTATACCCATGACTGTGTCACCACCCACAGCCCAAATCTGCTAATTAAATTTGCTGACAACACTACACTGATTGGCCTAATCTCAATAATAATGAGGTGGCCCATAGAGAAGAAGTCATCACCTTGACACAGTGGTGTCAAGAAAACAACCTCTCCCTCAATGTCACAAAAGCAATGGAGCTAGTTGTAGACTACAGGAGGAATGGAGTCAGGCTAGCCTCTATTGACATCAATGTATCTGGGATTGAGAGGGTGAACAACTTTAAGTTCCTCGGCATACAGATCGCTGAGGATCTCGTGGTCTGAACATACCAGCTGTGTGGTGAAAAAGTCACAACAGCACCTCTTTCACCTCAGACAGTTGAAGGAGTTTGGTGTGGGCCCCCAAATCCTAAAAACTTTCTATAGGGGCACAATTGAGAGCATCCTGACTGGCTGCATCACTGCCTGGTATGGGAACTGTACTTACCTCAATCACAGGACTCTACGGAGAGTGGTGCAGACAGCCCAGCACAACTGTAGATGTGAGCTTCCTATGATTCAGGACATTTACAAAGGCAGGTGTTTAAAAAGGACCTGAAGGATCATTGGGGATCCAAGTCACCCCAGCCACAACTGTTCAAGCTGCTACCATCTGGGAAACGGTACCACAGCATAAAATCCAGGACCAACAGGCTCTAGGACCACTTCTTCCACCAGCCCACCAGACTGATTAACTCACGCTGATACAATTGTATTTCTATGTTATATTGACTGTCCTGCTGTACATACTATTTATTACAAATTGCACATTGCACATTTAGATGGAGACATAATGTAAAGATTTTTACTCCTTATGTATATGAAGGATGTAAGTACAGTAATAAAGTCAATTCAATTCAATACAATTCTTTCACTTAGCAAGTACAGCTTTGCCAGAAAAAAGCCTGTCTACACCTGCCAGATCATCTCTGATACAATCAAAATTGGTAATTCTCCAATTTAGAATCTCAACCCGTGAACCAGACCTATCTATTTGCATACTTACACTGAAACTCATAACATTGTGATCACTAGATCATAAACTTCTGTCTCCTACCCTGTCTCATTCCCTAACAGCAGATCTAGTTTCGCAAGCTTTCTCATTGGGGTTTCAACAGACTGATGAAAGAAAGTTTCCTGAACACATTTGATAAGATCTATCTCACCTAGTCCTTTTACAGTATGGGATTCCCAGTCAGTACATGGAAAGTTAAAATCACCTCCTATAACAACCTTATGTTTCTTGCAACCATCTACAATCTCTTTACAAATTTGTTCCTCTAAATCACTCGGAGGGTTGGGTGGTCTGTAACATAGGGCAAAGAGGATTATTAATGAAGGGGTATCTTATTGAAACCTATCAAATATTGAAAGGGTGGATATAGAGAGGATGTTTCCTATAATGGGGGCGTCTAGGACCAGAAGGTATGGTCTTAGAATACATGGGTGTACCAGAGGGTGGTGAATTCTGCTCCAATGTCTTAGAAGACCAAAAGATCATAAGATATAGGAGCAGAATTAGGACATTTGTCCCATCGAGTCTGCTCTGCCATTTCATCATTGCTGATCCAATTTTCCTCTCAGCCACGTTCTCCTGCCTTCTCCCTGAATACCTTCATGCCCTGACCAATCAAGAATCTATCAGCCTCTACCTTAAACATAAAGACTTGGACTCCATAGCACCCTGTGGTAAAGAATTCCACAGATTCACCACTCTCTGTCTAAAGAAATTTCTCATCACCTCTTTTCTAAAATGGCACCCCTCTATTCTGAGGCTGTGCCATCTGGTCTTAGAATCTTGTGTAATCTTCAGGCTCCACCAGCATGTGTTCGTCTAAGGGAAAACAACTTGGATAACATACATTCCAAAGCCCTGTTATCTCTAGTCATAACCCAAACATTGCTACTACAGATAAACCATTACATTAGCAGTGAAACATTACAGTGTGTTACACTCGCAACATAGGAAACATCCTCTCCA
This sequence comes from Hemitrygon akajei, assembly GCF_048418815.1. Classification (NCBI taxonomy): domain Eukaryota; kingdom Metazoa; phylum Chordata; class Chondrichthyes; order Myliobatiformes; family Dasyatidae; genus Hemitrygon; species Hemitrygon akajei. Next base: position 65,874,207 of record NC_133146.1, read on the forward strand.
CACCCACTTTATCAAAGCCTTTCACCATTCAATAGGTTTCAATCAGGTCACCTCTCTTTCTTCTGAATTCTATTGAATATAGACCTAAAGCCATCAAACACTCTTCATATGACAAGCCATTCAATCTTGGAATCATTCTTATGAATCTCCTTTGAACCTTCTACAGTTTCAGCACATCCTTTCTAAGATAAGGTGCCCAAAACTGCTCACAATACCCCAAGTGAGGCTTCACCAGTGCTTTATAAATTCTCAACATTACATTCTTGCTTTTTGTTCTAGTCCTCTTGAAATGAATGCTAACATTGCATTTGCTTTCTTCACCATAGACTCAACCTGTAAATTAACCTTTAGGGAATTCAGCACAGTAACTCCAAGACACTTTACACTTCAGTTTTCTTTTTTGGATTTTCTCTCCATTTAGAAAATAGTCAACCCTTTCGTTTCTTCTATCGAAGTGCATGACCATACACTTTCTGACATCTGCCATTTCTTTGCCCATTCTCCTAATCTGTCTAAGACCTTCTGTAACCTCTCTGTTTACTCAATACTACCTGCCCCTCCACCTATCTGCATATCATTTGTAAACTTTGCAACAAAACTATCAATTCCATCATCCAAATCATTGACATATAATGTAAAAAGAATGTGTCCCAACACAGACCCCTGTGGAACACCACTAGTCACCTGCAGCCGACCAGAAAAGGGTCCCTTTATTCCCACTCTTTGCCTCTTGCCAATTAGCCACTGCTTTATCCATGCTAGAATCTTTCCTGTAATACTTTGGGCTCATAGCTTGTCAAGCAGCTTCATGTGTGACACCCTGTCAATGGCCTTCTAAAAATCTAAGTGCACAACATCTATCGATTCTACTTTATCTATTCTGTCTATTACTTCTTCAAAGAATTCCAGCAGATTTTTCAGATAAGTTTTTCCCTTTTGGGCTTCTGGTGTAAGGCAAAGAAACCATGCCTGGCAAGCACTGAGAGATTGAAAACACAAAATACTCTGCAGATGCTGTGGTCAAAGCAACAGGCACAACACACTGGAGGAACTCAGCAAGTTGGGCAGCATCTGTGGAAACGAACACTCAACGTTTTGGGCCGAGACCCTTCGTCAGGACTGAAGAGGGAGCAGGGGCCCTATAAAGAAGGTGGGGGGAGGGTGGGAAGGAGAAGGCTGGTAGGTGCCAGGTGAAAAACCAGTAAGGGGAAAGATTAAGGGTTGGGGGAGGGGAAGCAGGAAGGGGATAGATAGGCAGGAAAGGTGAAGAAGAAATATAAGGGGAAAGCACTATGGGTAGTAGAAGGAAGCAGAACCATGAGGGAGGTGATAGGCAGCTGGAGGAGGAGGCAGAGAGAAAGAAATTGATCCTGTTCCGCTGGAGACCACTATATGCACTTACAGTAATGTTCAAAAGGATGAAGTAATTGTAACAGAATTTGCTTTTTTGGGACCATGCTCAAACAGACTGTGCATTGATTTAAAAGTCAGCAGCTTCCCTGAATGACAGTGGAGGTTAACAGCGAGATTACTGGAGGAACTGAAAAGAGCATATGGCATTTAGAACTTAATTTAAGAAGGTAATTTTTGACAGTTTTTTAATGCATATGGCAATCTGATGGCCTTGCTTATGATTTTGAATGTAAGTGAGATATGAATTGGCAGATTTTCTCATTAACTCACACCAGCGGTGCTGCCCAATCTCGTTGACAGAGTTAATCAAAGGGACTAAAGCTGGGGGAAACTGAGCAGGTGAGAGGGGAAGTCATTGTTGAGAGAAATGAGTATTTGTGAAGAGGATTGCAATTAGCTGCCAATTTCTATTATCCAGCATTCACCACTTGACCTTCAGAAATCAATTCAAATTTGCTTTTCATATTTGTCGATTTTAGCTTCAAATAACATTCACAACCCAGTCCTTTTCACAATGTAACTTACAACATAGAACATAGAACATAGACATCTACAGCACATTACAGTCCCTTCGGCCCACATGTAACTACTCTAGAAACTGCCTAAAGTTTCCCTACCGTATAGCCCCCTAATTTTCTAAACTCCATGTACCTGCCTAAGAGTCTCTTAAAAGACCCTATTGTATCCACCTCTACCACCTTTGCTGGCAGTGCATTCCACACACCCACCACTCACTGTGTAAAAATCTTACCCCTAACATACCAAACTTTTATAATAAAAAATATTATTCTACAAAACATTTTCTTTTGTGTTTTCCTTAAAGTGAAGAAAGATTTTCATTTTTATAAACATAGGAAATGGCAAGGACCCACAAATAGCAAACCAAGGATAGCCTGATGATTTGTCTCAAATGTTATTTTTTTTAGTTAAATATTAGCTGAAGCATCTTTGCTCTTCTACAGAGCAATCTTCCAGCAACCTGCAGTGAGTTCTCTCAGTTGGACATCACATCTCCAGGGAATGAATGACATTTACACCAATGCCAATATTACAGTTCTTTGGCCATTTGAATTTTTCATTAAGATGAATGTATTTCTATTTCTATTTCTATTTCATTGCTGAATCACCATTACCAGCATTGAATGGGACCTATGCAGACAGACATGGTTTAATAAGGGACAGTGCAGTGTCATATTGATTAGCATAAGCTAATTCAGTATCCATGACCTGTGTTCAATTCCACTGCTGTCTGTAAGGAGTTTGTATGTTCTCCCTGTGTCCACACAGGTTATCTCTCAATGTTCTGGTTTCCTCCCACATTCCAAAGATGTACAGGTTAGCAGGTTAATTGGTCAGATGGGTGTAATTGGGTGGTACAGGCTAGTTGGGTGAGAAGGGCCTGTTTCTATCCTGTCTCTCTAAATAAAATAAAATTATTAAAGGTGTCTTGTTGCCATCCTCTTATGAGCAATAACTGCTGGCATTTCCAGCAATACCCTCATTCCCTAGGTCATTCAAGCAAAGCAGAAAGGAGACAGGATTAAAGGTTCTGTCTATACCTTTCAGAAATGCCTTTCCTTATAGTGCATGCACTGCTGAGGACCCGTGACTCCACCTTCAGAGCAGGCAACAAGGCAGCCCTAACAACAACAAGGGCCAAACTGTCCCGAGCCATCAGAGGAGCAAAGTGTGCACACGCCCAGCGAATCCACAGCCACTTCCAGGACAGCGGCGACACGCGGTGCATGTGGAAGGGCATCCAGGACATCACCAACTACAGGACAACATCACCTGACTGTGCGGGTGATGCCTCCCTCCCAGATGCACTGAACAACATCTACACTCGTTTTGAGGCAGAATATGACGTGGCAACGAGGAAGTCCACCCCTCCTCCAAATGACCAAGTGCTGTGTCTCACCGTGGCCGATGTGAGGAGAACCCTGTGCAGGGTCAACCCACGGAAGGCTGCTGGACCAGACAATATTCCTGCTGGAGTGCTCAGAGGATGTGCAGACCAGCAAGCAGTTGTTCTCACTGACATCTTCGACATCTCCCTGAGCAGTGCTATCATTCCAACGTGCTTCAAGGCCGCCACCATCGTCCCCGTGCCGAAGAAGTCTTCAGTGTCCTGCCTCAATGACTACTGTCCTATTGCACTCACATCCATCATCATGAAGTGTTTCGAGAGGCTCATCATGAGGCACGTCAAGACCCTGCCACCCCCCTCACTGGAACCCCTGCAGTTCACGTTCTGTCACAACTGTTCAACAGACAATGCCATTGCCATCACCCTCCACCTGGCCCTAACCCACCTGGACAAAAAAGACACGTATGTTTGAATGCTGTTCATAGACTTCAGTTCAGCATTCAACACAATTATTCCTCAGAAACTGATTGGAAAGCTGAGCCTACTGGGCCTGAACACCTCCCTCTGCAACTGGATACTAGACTTCCTGACTGGGAGACCTCAGTCAGTCCAGATCGGGAGCAGCATCTCCAACACCATCACACTGAGCACGGGGACTCCCCAGGGTTGCATGTTCAGTCCACTGCTGTTCACTCTGCTGACCCACGACTGTGCTGCAACACACAGCTCGAACCATATCATCAAGTTCGCCGATGACACGACCGTGGTGGGTCTCATCAGCAAGAACGACGAGTCAGAGAGGAGGTGCAGTGGCTAATGGACTGGTGCAGAGCCAACAACCTGTCTCTGAATGTGAACAAAACGAAAGAGATGGTTGTCAACTTCAGGAGGGCACAGAGCGACCACTCCCCGCTGAAAATTGACGGCTCCTTGGTAGAGATCGTTAAGAGCACCAAATTTCTTGGTGTTTACCTGGTGGAGATTCTCACCTGGTCCCTCAACACCAGCTCCATAGCAAAGAAAGCCCAGCAGCATCTCTACTTTCTGCGAAGGCTGAGGAAAGTCCATCTCCCACCCCCCATCCTCATCACATTCTACAGGGGTTGTATTGAGAGCATCCTGAGCAGCTGCATCACTGCCTGGTTCGGAAATTGCACCATCTTGGATTGCAAGACCCTGCAGCGGATAGTGAGGTCAGCTGAGAAGATCATCGGGGTCTCTCTTTCTGCCATTATAGAAATTTACACCACACGCTGCATCCGCAAAGCAAACAGCATTATGAAGGACCCCACGCACCCCTCATACAAACTCTTCTCCTTCCTGCCATCTGGGAAAAGACACTAAAGCATTTGGGCTCTCACAACCAGACTATGTAACAGTTTCTTCCCCCAAGCCATCAGACTCCTCAATGCCCAGAGCCTGGACTGACACCAGCTTACTGCCCTCTACTGTGCCTTTTGTCTTGTTTATTATTTATTGTAATCCCTGTACTGATTTGTACACTTTATGCAGTCCTGGGTAGGTCTGTAGTTTAGCATAGTTTTTGTGTTGTTTTATGTCGTTCAGTGTAGTTTTTGTATTGTTTCATGTAGCACCATGGTCCTGAAAAACATTGTCTTGTTTTAACTGTGTACTGTACCAGCAGTTATGGTTGAAATGACAATAAAAAGTGACTTGACTTGATTTATTAAACCATTAAGACACAGGGTTGCCCTAGTGTCGTCATAGAGAAGTACAGCACAGAAATAGGTCCTTCAGCCCATCTAGTCCATGCTAAACCCATTTAAACTGCCTACTCCCATGAACCTGCAACAGGACCATAGCCCTCCATGCTTCTACCAGCCATGTACCTGGTCAAACTTCATTTAAAAGTTAAAATCAAGCTCGCATTCAGCATTTGTGCTGGCAACTCATTCCACACTCTCACAACCCTCTGAGTGAAGAAGTTCCCCTTAAACTTTTCACCTTTCACCCTTAACCATGACTTCTGGTTGTAGTCCCATCCAACCTCAGTGGAGAAAGCATAGTTGTATTTACTCTTTCTATACCCCTCATAACTTTGTATACCTCCATAAAATTTTCTCTCAGTTTTCTGTGTTCTAAAGATCAAAGCCTTAACCTATTCAATTTTTCCTTATAACTTATGTCCTCCATACCTGGCAACATCCTTGTTAATTTTCTCTGTACTCTTTCAATCCTGTGTTTACATCTTTCCTGAAGGTAGGTGACCAGAACTGTACACAATACTCCAAATTAGGCCTTACCGACATTTTATATACAACTTCAACATAACATCCAGTCTCCTGTACTCAGTACATTGATTTATGAAGGCCAATGTGCCAAAGCCTTTCTTTATGACCTTATCTACCTGTGACACCACATTCAAAGCTCATGCTCTCTGGAGTCCATAGAGCCAGGCCTATCTACAGCTCTGCAAGGACTGACATGTTCTGTGAAAGAGCTTTGACATGATCTCAGCTCCTGCCCCCTAGAGACAATAAAGCCAGGCCTATCAGTATATCTGCAAAGGACTGAGATGTTCTTCCCTTGCATCACGTTCCCTGTGTCTTGCGGTGTTTTGTATTTTTGCTTTGATGGCTAGAAAGAACTGTTCTATATGCTTGTTGAGGTTAGAGTAATCAGTTGATGCACCTATGTAAAGACATTGTAATTTATTGAATCACCACCCACATAAAGGTTCAGATCAATCAGTATGATATCTGTACTGATTATGTTACTGTGTCTGCTACTTTACTGGAAATCTTGTTTCTCAATCGATCATCATCAGTTCTTCACATCCCCTACTTTCAAAAATCTTGCCAAAGGAAAGCTATGATACACATTTGTTTTAAGAGAACATCAGCTCAAAATTAATTCAAGACATCCATAAAATCTTCCATTTAATTTCTGTGGCTGTTGTTATTATCTTAAGAATACCATTGTGACAAGTAAAATTGCTCCATTGAGGGTGATAATCCATTTACCGTTGCTCCTCTGTCTAACCGCCACATCAGTCCACAGAGATGTAAGCTATACAGGAAAAGGGAGCATTGGGCTGTATCAATAAAGGAACTGCTGGAGGAACTCGCCAGTCGAGCATCCTCTGCTGGAGGAGAGGAACTGTTGACAGTTCGGGTTGAGACATTGAATCAGGACTGAGAGTGGAGAGGGAATACAACTTATATAATTGTTCAGTGGTCACGATGGTGCTACCAAACACCAATGACATCCTGCTGACGGTTCACAAAACTACTTAAAAATATAGACAACCTACAGCTCAACACAGGCCCTTCGGCCCATAAAGTTTTGCCGAACATGTCCTTACCTTAGAAATTACCTAGGGTTATCATAGCCCTCTATTTTTCTGAGCTCCATGTATCTATCCAGGAGTCTCTTAAAAGACACTATTATATCCGCTTCCATCACCGTCACTGGCTGCCCATTCCACACACTCACCACACTCTGCGTAAAAAACTTACCCCTGACATTTCCTCTGTTCCTTCTTCCAAGCACCTTAAAACTGTGCACTCTCATGCTAGCCATTTCAGCCCTGGGAAAAAGCCTCTGACTATCCACATACTTCTTTTACTTCTTTCAAATGTGATTCTGCTACTAAACTGCATGCAATTGAAAACCTGAGATTTATATTTTGATGGGTGGGACAACCTACCAGGGGGAAGTTGCAGCAACCATGTCTCCGGCACTGAGTGTGACACTGTGGCTCAGAAAGAATTGGGGGAGAATAGGAGTGCAGTAACTAGAGGAGTAGAAATCAGATTCTGTGTCTGTGAAAGAAACATCTAGATGGTATGTTGCCTCCCAGGTGCCAGGGTCAGGGATGTCCCAGATCAGGTCCAGGAAGTCCTGAAGAGAGAATATAGCAAGCTAGGCAGAAAGCTGAGAAGCTGGACCTCCAGGGAAGTAATATCTAGATTGCTGCCTGTGCCACATGCCCGTGAGATTAAGAATAGGATAATTTGGCAGATGAATGTGTGGCTGAAGAATTAGCGCAGGAGCAGTGTTTCAGATCTCTGGGTCATTGAGAAATCTTCTGGGGAAGGTATAACCTGTACAAAAAGGACGGGTTACACCTGAACCCAAGGGGAACCAATATTCTTGCTGACATGGGAAGTCAAACTCAGCATCAAAGCAAAAGAGAGGGTACATAATATTACAGAAATTATTGATTAGGTAGAGGATTGGGAAGCTGTTAAAAACCATCAGAAGGCAACAAAAAAAAAGCCATAAAGAGAGAAAAAAATGGTTGGCAGCACCAGGATTTTCTTTATCAGCTACACGAAAGCATGCAATGCTATCATCTCCTCAAGCTTCAAGACTTTGACCTCAATATCTCTTTGTACAATTGGATCCTCGATTTCCTCACCTGCAGACCCCAGTCAGTTCAGATTAGAAACAACATCTCTTCCACATTCTCCATTAGCACAGGTGCATCACAAGGCTGTGTGCTTGGCCCCTTCTCTATTCATTTTACACTCACGTCTGTGTGGCTAAGCACAGCTCCAATGCCATATTTAAGTACTTACCTCAGTGGTTGGTAAGTTGATGGAGAAGATCCTGAGAGGCAGGATTTATAAACATTTGGAGAGGCATAATATGACTAGAAATAGTCAGCATGGCTTTGTCAAAGGCAGGTCGTGCGTTATGAGCCTGATTGAATTTTTTGAGGATGTGACTAAACACATTGATGAAGGTAGGGCAGTAGGTGTAGTGTATACAAACTTCAGCAAGGCATTTGATAAGGTACCCCAAGCAAGGCTTATTGAGAAAGTAAGGAGGCATGGGATCCAAGGGGACATTGCTTTATGGATCCAGAAATGGTTACCCACAGAAGGCAAAGAGTGGTTGTAGACGGGTCATATTCTGCATGGAGGTTGGTCACCAGTGGAGTGCCTCAGGCATCTGTTCTGGGACCCTTACTCTTTGTGATTTTTATAAATGACTTGGATGAGGAAGTGGAGGGATGGGTTAGTAAGTTTGCTGATGGCACAAGGTTGGAGGTGTTGTGGATAGTGTGGAGGGCTGTCAGAGGTTACAGTGGGACATTGATAGGATGTAAAACTGGGCTGAGAAGTGGCAGATGGAGTTCAACACAGATAAGTGTGAAATGGTTCATTTTGGTAGGTCAAATATGATGGCAGAATATAGTATTAATGGTAAGACTCTTGTCAGTGTGCAGGATCAGAGGGATCTTGGGGTCCGAGTCCATAGGACGCTCAAAGCAGCTGCGCAGGTTGACTCTGTGATTAAGAAGGCGTATGGTGTATTGGCCTTCATCAATCATGGAATTGAATTTAGGAGCCGAGAGGTAATGTTGCAGCTATATAGGACCCTGGTCAGACCCCACTTGGAGTACTGTGCTCAGTTCTGGTTACCTCACTACAGGAAGGATGTGGAGGCCATAGAAATGGTGCAGAGGAGATTTACAAGGATGTTGCCTGGATTGGGGAGCATGCCTTATGAGAATAGGTTGAGTGAACTTGGCCTTTTCTCTTTGGAGTGAAGGAGGATGAAAAGTGACCTGATAGAGGTGTATAAGATGATGAGAGGCATTGATTGTGTGGATAGACAGAGGCTTTTTCCCAGTGCTGAAATGGTTGCCACAAGAGGACACAGGTTTAAGGTGCTGGGAAGTAGGTACAGAGGAGATATCAGGGGTAAGTTTTTTTTTTACTCAGAGTGGTGAGTGCATGGAATGGGCGGCCAGCAATGTTGGTGGGGGTGGATATAATGGGTCTTTTAAGAGACTTTTATATAGGTACATAGAGCTTAGAAAAATAGAGGGCTATGGGTAAGCTAGTAATTTCTAAATTAGGGACATATTCAGCACAACTTTGAGGGCTGAAGGACCTGTATTGTGCTGTAGGTTTTCTATGTTTCTATGTCTATGTTTCTAAGAAGTTCTCAAATGGCAGGGGTAGGCAACTGTGGCTGAAGAGGGAAGTTAAGGACTGCATAAAAGCCAAGGGAAGGGCGTATAAGGTAGCAAAAGTGAGTGATTTTTGGGTGATTGCAAAGTTTTTAAAAGCCAACAAAAGGCAACTGGAAGAGCTTTAAGAATGGGAAAAAATGAAATATGAGACCAAACTAGCCAATAATATAAAGCAGGATACCAAAAGCAGTTATATAAAGAGTATATGGGAGGTGAGAGTTGATATTGGACCACTGGAAAATGATGCTGGTGAGGTAGTAATAGGGGACAAAGAAATGGCAGATGAACTTAACAAGTACTTAGCTTTAGTCTTCACTGTGGAAGACACTAGCTGTTTACCAGAGGTCCATGAGTGCCAGTGATTAGCAGTGAGTGCCATTGCTATTACAATGGAAAAAGTACTCAGCAAACTCAAAGGTCTTAAGGTAGATTAGTCAGTTGGACCAGATTGACTACATCTCAGAGTCCTTGGACAGGTGGTTTGCTGAAGAGATAATGAATGCATTGGTCATGATCTTTCAAGAATCATTTGTTTCTGGCATGGTTCCAGAGCACCAAAAAAAATTGCATATGTCACTCCACTCTTTAAGAAGGAAGGCAAAAGAAAGAAGATTATAGGCCGGTTAACCTAACCTCAGTGTTTGGGAAAGTGTTGGAGTCAATTATTAAGGATGAGATTTTGAGCTATTTGGAGACTAATGATAAAATAAGTCAAAGTCAGCATGGTTTCTGTAAAAGGAAATCTTGCCTGACAAATCTGTTAGAGTTCTTTGAGGAAGTAACAAGTAGGGTGGACAAAGGAGAGGCAGTAGATGTCATTTGCTTGGATTTTCAGAAGCATGTGCCACACATGAGGCTGCTTAACAAGATAAAATCCCATGGTGTTACAAGAAAGATATTGGCATGGATGTAGGAATGGCTGACAGCCAGGAGGCAGCTTGTGGGAATAAAAGGGCCTTTTCTGGTTGGCTGCCAGTGACTAATGGTGTTCCTCAGGGTATTGGTATTTCACATTGTTTGTCAATGATTTTGATAATGGACGCGATGGCTTTGCAGCAAAGTTTGTGGATGATACGAAGATAGGTGGAGGGGTAGGTACTGCTGAGGAAGCAATGATGATTTGGAAGAGGGGACTGAGTGTAGCATAGCAAAATTTGCTGATGATGCTAAACTAAGTAGAAAAGCAATTTGTACAGAGGATGTGGAGAGTCTGGGGAGGGATATAGATAGGTTATGTGAGTGGGCCAAGGTCTGGCAGATGGAATACCACGTTGGTAAATGCGAGATCATCCACTTTGTAAGGAATAATAGAAGATCAGATTGTTATTTAAATGGTGAAAGATTGCAGTATGCTGTTGTGCAGAGGGACTTGGGAGTGCTTGTTCATGAATTACAAAAAGTTGGCTTGCAGGTACAACAGGTTATTAAGAAGGCAAATGGAATGTTGGCCTTCATTGCTAGAGGGATTGAATTCAAGAGCAGGGAGGTCATGCTGCAACTAAACAGGGTACTGGTGAGGCTGCACCTGGAGTACTGTGTGCAGTTCTGGTCTCTATACTTGAGGAAGGTTATACTGGCTTTGGAGGCAGTGCAGAGGAGGTTCACCAGGTTGATTCCAGAGATGAAGGGGTTAACCTATGAGGCGAGATTGAGTCGCTTGGGACTATACTCTCTGGAATTCAGAAGAATAAGACGGGATCTTATAGAAATATACAGAATTTTGAAAGGGATGGATAAGATAGAAGTAGGAAAGTTGCTTCCATTGGTAAGTGAGACTAGAACTAGGGGACATTGCCTCGAGAATCAGGAGAGAAGATTTAGGATGGAGATGAGGAGAAACCGTTTTTCCCAGAGGGTGGTGAATCTGTGGAATTCTCTGCCCAGGGAAGCAGTTGAGGCTTCTTCACTAAATATATTTAAGAAACAGTTAGATAGGTTTTTACATAGTAAGTGAATTAAGGCTTATGGTGAAAAAGCAGGTAGATGGAGCTGAGTTTACGGACAGATCAGCCATGATCTTATTGAATGGTGGGGCAGACTCAATGGGCTGGATGGCCTACTCCTGCTCCTATTTCTTATGTTCTTATGTATGTTCTTATGATTGCAGCAGGACTTGGACAAATTGGAAGAATGGACAAAAAAAGCGTCAGATGGAATACAGTGTTGGGAAATGTATGATAATGCATTTTGGTAAAAGGAACAATAGTGCTGATTATCTAAATGGGGAGAAGGTTCAAACATCGATGGTGTAAAGGGACAAAAGAGTTCTCGTGCAAGACTCCCAGAAGTTTAATTTACAGGTTGAGTCTGTGGTAAAGAAGGCAAATGCAATGTTGGCATTTATTTCAAGGGGAATAGAATTTAAAAATGAGAAACTGATGAACCTCTATAAGACAGTAGTCAGACTGCACTTGGGGCATTGTCAACAGTGTTAGGCCCCATATCTCAGAAAGGATGTGTTGTCATTGGAGAGAGTACAGAGGAGGTTCACGAGGATGATTCTGGAATGAAAGAGTTAACATATTTGAAGCATTTGACAGCTTTGGGCCTGTACTCACTGGAATTTAGAAGAATGCATGGGGATCTCATTGAAACCTACTGAACATTGAAAGGACTAGATAAGGTGGATGTGGAGAGGATGTTTCTTCTTGTGCGGGTACCCAGAACTTGATAATGAATTGAAGATAATGAAGATTTTTTTTTAGCCAGAGAGTAGTGAATCTGGGGACTGCTCAGCCACAGACTGCGGTGGAGGTCAAGTCTGTGGGTATATTTAAAGTGGAAGTTGATAGTTTTCTGATCAGGGCATGAAAGGATATGGTGAGAAGGCAGGTGTATCAGTTTGAGTGGGATACAGGATCACCCATGATGGAATGGCAGAGCAGGTTCAATGGGCTGAATGGCCTAATTATGCTCTTATGACTTCTGGTCTGTATATTGTCTTTTGTCAGGATTGGATCAGCTAGTCAATTTTTAACCCCAAGATATTTTCTTTTCTTGAATCCACTTTCTGATTTGTGGATTAGAAACATTTGAAACAAGAACAAGAATGAGCCCCCTCAGCCATTCTGTTAGATCATCACTGATTACATCTCAACCTTAATCCATATAACAACCTTCATTACATTATGAATTGAGACCTTGATCTTAAAAACTTCAATTGTTCCACCATTTACACCATTTTGGTAAGAGTCTTCCAGATTCCTATTACAAATCCTGTGAGTAGGTACTTTCTGAATTCACAGCACAGTGACCTCATTTCTAATTTCAAGATTATGGCTTGTCACATTAGAAAATTTCAATGCATCTTCTTCATCAAATTCCTTTCATCATGATGCACTATCAATAACTCCAAAAGACTGGAAGTAGAGTAAATACTGAAAGGCTTTTATTAGCAGTAAAACTGTTGGATGACTGTGGGAGGAGCAGAGACACAATCACCTTTATACAGGGGTCTGTGGGAGGAGCCACAGGAGCAGTCAGCAGAGGGGCGTATCCAGACAGATATACATGGTTTACCATATTCACCCCTCCTTTTTAAAAAGAGAGTCCCACGGGGTGAAGTGACTGACAATATTTAAGTCAAGTATACTTACAGGTCAAGGCTATCAGGCGGTCGAGTCAGGCTGCGATCTATGTAGCACCGGTGGTGATTGCACCGGTGACGGTGGTTGTGCTGGCTCCGGCCTGACTTGAGGTGCCAGCCTGTTAGGCATCAGTAATCCCTTGTGCGTGTGCGTCGTGCCCGGTATGGGAGTGTCATGAGGTGTCTGTGTAGGGCTTGGAGTGTGCGGTGTCTCGTGGGTATATATATACTATATATATAATGAATTCCATAGATTCAGCACTCATTAGCTAAAGAAATTTCTCCTCCTCTCGGTTCTAAAGTGATGTTCTGGTATTCTGGGCTGCACCATCTGGCACTAGACTCCCTCACTATCGGACACATCCTCTCTACATGCACTCTTTCAATATTCTGTAGATTCTAACGAGATACTGCAGCAATCTTCTAAACTCCAACAAAAAGATAGATAGATAGATAGATAGATAGATAGATACTTTATTCATCCCCATGGGGAAATTCAACTTTTTTTCCAATGTCCCATACACTTGTTGTAGCAAAACTAATTACATACAATACTTAACTCAGTAAAAAAAATATGATATGCATCTAAATCACTATCTCAAAAAGCATTAATAATAGCTTTTAAAAAGTTCTTAAGTCCTGGCGGTAGAATTGTAAAGCCTAATGGCATTGGGGAGTATTGACCTCTTCATCCTGTCTGAGGAGCATTGCATCGATAGTAACCTGTCGCTGAAACTGCTTCTCTGTCTCTGGATGGTGCTATGTAGAGGATGTTCAGAGTTATCCATAATTGACCGTAGCCTACTCAGCGCCCTTCGCTCAGCTACCGATGTTAAACTCTTGAGTACTTTGCCCACGACAGAGCCCGCCTTCCTTACCAGCTTATTAAGACGTGAGGCGTCCCTCTTCTTAATGCTTCCTCCCCAACATGCCACCACAAAGAAGAGGGCGCTCTCCACAACTGACCTATAGAACATCTTCAGCATCTCACTACAGACATTGAATGACGCCAACCTTCTTAGGAAGTACAGTCGACTCTGTGCCTTCCTGCACAAGGCATCTGTGTTGGCAGTCCAGTCTAGCTTCTCGTCTAACTGTACTCCCAGATACTTGTAGGTCTTAACCTGCTCCACACATTCTCCATTAATGATCACTGGCTCCATATGAGGCCTAGATCTCCTAAAGTCCACCACCATCTCCTTGGTCTTGGTGATATTGAGACGCAGGTAGTTTGAGTTGCACCATATCACAAAGTCCTGTATCAGTTTCCTATACTCCTCCTCCTGTCCATTCCTGACACATCCCACTATGGCCGTGTCATCAGCGAACTTCTGCACATTCAATTGCAAAAGCAGTACATTTAATGTTTTCTTTTCAGACACAATGTGTATAAATGAAGGAAGCATTCCAGCTGTCTAAATCTCTGTACATGCTGTGTATTCAGCATTTCTGCTGACTAAAGCTCTGTACCTTCTGTGCTCATTTCAGCTGACTCCAGTTCTGTATATGTAGTTCACAACTTCATGAACGTTGGATTTTGTGGCCTCTTTGAGATAATGCTTGCTGTATATTATTTACTATCTGAGCTGAGACTATTGGCTGCTCTGGTAATCTGAGAATGAAGGCACCAAAGTCTTGCACAAGTTCATTGTAAAAAGTTATCAGAAAAACATAATCATGTATCCTAAATTTGTGCCATAGTGATGAAGCAAATGTTCAATAAACAGCTGGACAACAATTTTACTATTTTTGTGAAGCAATTGATAATCCATAGAACACTGCAATAATTCTGTGACTCATAACCTTTCACAATGCTGTAATTTTGACTTCAGGTCTTTAGTGTATTATTCCATTGACATTTAATCCATATCTTCCTTACACAGTGTGGATCATTGGAACAAGCTCCCTTTATTCCTGCATTTACTTGCAATAAATCAGCATCTTAGTGCCATGTGTTATACAATTTACCATCAAGACTAATTTCATGCCATTTTCCTGCCTCCATCTCTAACATTGAATTAAATTAAGGGAAAGTTATTGCTTTCATTTGAATGGTATCTCTTGTGGTTTAAATGGCCTTTACCATTGAATTTATTACCTCCTTCAAAGCACCCGTTTGATATTATTAAATGCAAATTTTGTAGGCTTGATGGTGTCTCTCTTTAAAGTTGTCCCAGGCTATTGTGCAAGACAATTCAGGAGATTGCTGAAGCCCTGACAGGTATTTTTAAATCTTTGCTTGCAACAGGTGATGTACCAGAGGAAATGGGCGAAAGAGTCACCCTTATTCAGAAAAGAAAGCAACAATGTGGAACTTGCAGTAATTATGATTAAGGGCTACTTGATTATGTGAGGTCTTTAGAACTTGTTACCGATTTAATATGAATTCCCTGCTATGACCCACCTCAAGGCATGTTTTGTTCAGTTATTTATAGGGAGTGGCAGGAATGCAGACTACCGCTGGTCAGCACAATTTTTAGTTCAAACCATTAAATACAGAGTTTTTTTCTAATTTTATGAATCCTTAGAGACAAATCATGTGTCTAAATAAATGCCTGCTTAAGATGTAATAAAAAGGAGTGTTGAGTTTGACATATTCACTTGTAATCTCCTATCCACTGCAGTATGATCAATTACTTCATAGATCTTTTTAATAGGATTCACATCCTGCTTAAGTCACCACTTGAATTCTACACCTTTTTATGTGTGCTTATTATTGTCTTATTGGCTTGTAAAGATATTTTGGATGTCAACTAGTTGATGTATTTATGCTAACTCAAATTCAATTATTATTTTATGAAAATTCTTAGAGGTAACAAATATTGCAAACTGTAAATGTGATCTCAAAGAAATCCTCAGCATTGTTAACTAAGTTGTAGAAAACTAATTTCTTAGAATGACATTAAAATGTTCCAGTTGACAGTTTGTTTCAATTAATTAAATTACAGAGGATCAAGAGTCCCAAATTATAATTGTAAAAGACATGATGTAGCTCAGCTTTCTGGGGGTAATATTATTGCCAGGACACAGAACACTTTGGGAACAGGATAGTATCTAGTGCAGTACACACCCACTGAGTGATAGACAGCTGGACATGTTTCTTGATGAGGGTCACTTACAGTCACACAGCCGGAAATTGGCTCTGCACTTCATCTTGTTCACACTGACCAAGATTCGCATCTAATATGATCCCATTTGTCCAAATTTGACCCATATTCCTCTAACCTTCCTGTCCATGTACCTGCCTAAATACCCCTTAAATGTAGTTAATGTAACAAACTCAACCACTTCCTCTGGCAACCTACTCTAAGCCACTGAATAAAATTGCCATTTCCAGACCAGTAACCTGATCTATTTTTTGCTTTCCTAGTTTGGAGAAGTTTGCAGATTTTCTCCCCTGACCACCCAACCTGACTCTCCCCACACTCCGACGCATTCAGCGCTCCCATTTCCAAGAAAAGAGCGCCACGGAGCTTTACAAGCAGCTAGCTTCTGAAGCACAGAACAACAGAGAAACCCCTCAGAGTTTTCTCATGCGGGTTCTAGATTTGAGGCAGAAAGTGCTGTTTGCTTTCCAAGAGTCAGAATCAGGGCTTAGGTATGATCCAGCTTTAGTCCAGTGCATGTGTTTACACACATTACTTACTGGTCTCCAGAATGACAGTATCCGGATAGACATGCAGCCTCTCCTCCTTGATACTGAGACCTCAGGTGAGCTTCTGTTAGAGAGGTTAAACATCGCCTGTGCTAATGAGGCCGAAAGAAGAAACAAAAAGAAGTTTAACACCCCACAGTCAGCAACAAGTGTAAGTGTCGTGCAGTCAGAGGATCGGCCACCTGCTAAGTGCCGGGTGAAGGAGGACAAAACACAGGTTTCCCCTGAACTGTTAACGGAGATACAAGAGCTTAAGACAGGTGTAGCTTCTTTAAAAGGTCTCAGTGCAGAGATAGCTCAGATTAAAGAGACTCTACAACAGACGAGGTTTCAGCAACAGCCCTGTGCCCCAGCTGTAGTCAGGCCAGATAGAGATCCTCAGCCACCTGCTTCACCACAGCAGTATTACAACAGCCACAGTCAGCCGCAAGCACCTGCTCCAATACAGCCTCAGTATGGACCTAATCAGTACACTAGCCGCTCTGTCCATGCTCCACGGAGATGTTATGTCTGGCAGCAGATGGGAACAAATGGACACTCTCTACACTGCTACCGATGTGGAAGTGGAGAACATTTTCAAGCCGGCTGCAAAATTAGAGGAATCAGACCTTCGAGAGAGGCTCCGTTAAACAGGGAATGGTTACCACTGGGGAAGGGTGTTAACCGTGACTAGCAAAGAGTCCCAGAGACATGCAAATTGTGGCAGTATAGACTTACCTGACAAACGGAAACAATGGTCATCCTGTGAAGAGAAGGTTGGCCACCCCCACAAAGTCACCTCACTAGTTGGCAGGCAGTGTATTGTTGAGTGTTACCTGGATGGACGCCAACTGCAAGCTTTATGGGACACAGGCTCTCAGGTGTCAATAATTGATGAAAGATGGAAAGAGGAATACTTGCCAACCACAAGGCTGAGAGATGTCTCTGAGATCCTTGACTCATGTGATGATTTGACATTGACTGCCGCAAACGGAACTGAAATGCCATACTTGGGATGGAAACAACTTTCCGGCCAGCCTCTGAAACTGACCAAGCAGGAGAACTGATCATTCCAGTGCTTGTAATGAAAGGCTGGCACCTGTCTCATCCCATCGTTGGCTTCAATGTTATTGAGCACGTCCTGACTAAGACTGAGAAGACTAAACAGTACAGCACGGTGAGGAAAGCTTTCCCAGGTCTCAAAGGAAACAAGGTGAGAGCTTTTATCCAAGCTGTTAGTGCAGAGCAAGAAGATGAGTATGAAGAAATGAAGAAAGAGGAGGTTGCAGTCTCAAAATACAGTAGTATTCAAGTTAACTGTCGTGTAGCTGCACAGTCTTTTAAAGAGGACGTAACCATGTTATTCCAGCCAGACCTGAACCAGCAGTGGCCAGATGGTCTGGAGTTTTATGACACACTAGTCAGAGTCAGGAAGGGTGTACTGCCAGTCATCACAGTTGATGTTTCTAACCCAAATGGCCATGACATTGTTCTGCCAGTATGCATTTTAATCGGCGCAGTACAAACTGTTATGACAGTTCTGCCTGCCCCGATTTCTGAGGAAGTTGCAACACCAGCCACAGTGAGCCACACAAGCATGAAACCCACAGGTCATGCCAATGAACAGTGGGACCCACCTGTAGATCTAAGTCACCTCAGTGAGAATCAGAGACCGGTAGTGAAACAGATGCTTAGAGAAGAGTGTTGTTCCTTCTCAAGGTCGGACAATGATATTGGCTGCATTGAAAACCTGTATATGACTATTTCGTTCAAAGACACCGAACCAGTCAAACACACATATATATCAGTGCCAGGCCCCCTGTACCAGGAAATGAAAGGTTACCTCCATGATCTGATAGCACAGGACTGGGTCAGGAAGTCAAACTCCTCATACTCCTCCCGGTTGTGTGCGTTAGAAAAAAAGATGGCACCCTCCGGTTGTCCATAGATTACAGAGACCTGAACAGGAAGACCCATCCCGACCGTCAGCCTATCCCTCGTGTCCAAGACATCACGGACAGACTACGTGGTAACTCCTGGTTTTCCCTCCTCGATCAGGGAAAAGCTTACCACCAGGGGTTCATGTCAGAAGAGAGCAGACCGCTGACAGCTTTTGTTACCCCGTGGGGGCTTTATGAGTGGATTTGCATCCCTTTTGGCCTCATGAACACCCCTGCGGCCTTCCAACGTTGTACGGAGGAATGTTTGGAAGGGCTTCGGGATGTCATCTGTATTCCTTATCTGGACGATACACCGGTTTTCAGTAAGACCTTCGACGACCATGTGAATAACGTACGAACAGTGCTGCAACGTCTCAGAGAGTACGGCATCAAACTCAAGCGAAGTAAGTGTGACCTGTTCAAGTGTGAGGTCCACTATTTGGGCAGAAGGGTTTCTGCAGAGGGCAGTAGAGTTGATCTAGTGGACTTTGAAGCTGTTAGAGCACTAAAAGACATCAGACCTCAGACTGTGGGCCAACTCAGAAAAGTGCTTGATTTGACTTTTCACGGAAAGCCAGCTGTCTGTATGAGCTTCTGAAAACAGATCCGGCTGAAGTTCCTGACAACAGAAAACCACAAACAAGGGTAAAGAAAGTGAGCCATGTTGTACCCTCAAACAAGCCGATCATGTGGACAGACCAGCCGCAACAGGTACTTGAACAGCTGATTGACTGTCTGCTCCATCCACCAGTGTTAGGCTTCCCTGATTTCACTCAGCCGTTCATTGTACACACGGATGCATCACACCAAGGCTTGGGAGCGGTACTGTATCAGAAACAAGACGGCAAGCTTAGAGTTATTGCTTATGGCTCTGGCACATTGACGCAGCTGGAAGGAACTATCACCTTCATGCAGGCAAGCCAGAATTCCTGGCTTTAAAATGGGCGATCACTGACAAGTTCCACGATTATCTGTACTATGCTCCAACCTTCACTGTATAGAGTGATAACAACCCGCTCACCTACATCCTGTCGACTGCGAAACTGAACGCGACCACTTCCAGGTGGGTTACAGAGTTGGTTGATTTTCACTTTACCATCAAGTACAGACCGGGAAAAGAGAACAGCGATGCCGATGCTTTGTGGAGAATGCCGCTGGATGTAGAGTGACTGATGAGAGAATGTTCAGAGGAACTGCTGCCTAACACCATCGCTGCCGCCATACAAGCTGTTGAGGTACAGAAAGAGTCCCCTGCAACTTGGTCACTCACAGCTGTATCCATGTCGGCCTCAGCTGAAAATGAGCCAGCCACTGCTTCAATCAGCCCCATACCAAAAGAACAGTTAAGAGTAGCACAAAAATCTGTCCTGTGTTAGAGAGTAAACTGTCAGGTTCCAAGCCACCAATCAGAGAGCTGAGAGCATTCAGTCCGAGGACAAAATGCCTGTTCAGAGAATGGGACAAATTTGCAACAGACGATGATGGCATTCTATACCGAACCACCACTGCCCGTAAGCAATTAGTCTTGCCAGAAAGCTACAAAGGGAAGGTGTTGAAAGAACTGTATAATCACATGGGACACCAAGGCGCTGATCACACAGTATCTTTAGTGCGTGACCGCTTCTTCTGGCCATATATACAATCAGACATAGAGCACTATGTGACCAAAGTCTGTACTTGTCTAAAACAGAAAAAGCCCTGCCATGATACCAGAGCCCCTTTGACAAATATTGTGACAACACAGCCATTTGAATTGGTGTGTATTGACTTCCTCCTTCTCAACCGATGCAAAGGTGGATATGAGTACATCCTTGTTATTGTTGATCATTTCACACGTTTTGCTCAGGCATACGCAACCACATCAAAGTCGGGGGAAACTGCTGCAAATCTCATCTTCAATGACTATGCCCTAAAGTTTGGCTTCCCCTCTCGCATCCACCACGACCAAAGTGGAGAGTTCAAGAATCAGTTGTTCAGTCAGTTAAAGAAACTCAGCGGAGTGGCGGGGCCCAGAACAACGCCCTATCACCCGATGGGGAACGGTCATGTGGAACGCATGAATAGGACATTGTTGCAAATGCTAAGGATACTGACGGAGACACAGAAATCAAACTGGAAGGAGTCCCTGAACAAACTGGTGTATGCCTATAACTGTACATGCTGCGAAGTGACAGGATACTCACCATTTTACCTCCTGTCCGGGAGATCACCCAGGCTGCCAGTTGATATGCTCTTTGGACTACACACAGAGCCAGGTTCCAGTGATCAGTGAAATTATGTTGAAAAGTGGAAACAAGGTATGGAGGAAGCACACGCCATTGTGAACCAAAATGCTCAAAGGGCTGCCGAAAGGAGTTAAAGGTACTATGACACAAAAGTAAGGAGTTCAGTGCTACAACCGGGTGAGCGTGTCCTGACACCCAGAGGAGGACCAGGTAAACTCCGAAACTATTGGGAGGACACAGTCCACACAGTAGTGAGACAAATGGGGTCAGACCTGCCAATTTATGAACTGAGACCAGAAAGGGGTAAGGGACACTCCAGAGTCCTGCACAGAAACTTGCTAATGCCCTGTGATCACTTACCTTTTGAGACACAACCAGAGATAGCTACAAATGACCAGGGGAAACAGGAAAAGAGACACCAGCCTGCAGATCAAACTCAGGAATTGGATGAGGACAGTGAGGATGAGTATGAGCTTCATTATGAGCCACTCCAGCCCCCCACGGTGCCAGCAGAAAGAAATGAGACATTGGGTGGACCAGAGATGGAGCCTGAACACAGGCACCCACCAGCAGAAAGGAGGGTTGAAACATAAGCTCCTGTTGCACCACCCACGCAGCCTCCTGAAGGAGATCAGCTGGAGGAGTTTAGTGCACCTGCTGAAAACCCGCCTGGTGAGGAAACAGACTTACCTGCTGGAAATCTGCCTGATGAGCATTCCTCACACCCTTCTTCTTCATCAAGTGCTGCTACTGAACCTGAGGAGCCACCCTACCAACTGCCACAAAGGCAGAGACACGGGCCGAGACGTATGACCTACAATCAGCTTGGCGTCCCTTCCTGCTACAGTGTCCAGCCAGCACCGCAGATGTTGCCTCTCTGCCATGCACCAGGACTGGTCCCATGGCTGCCACCCGTACAGCCATACTACTTCCAGCCCCCCCCCCCCCCCCATGTATGGACACCAGTCAGTGTGAGCCTACAGACTCGATGTTTGACTGACATCACAGGCAATGCATAGACTGTTTATGCAGATCATTGCCATGAGAGACTAATGGACTGTTGAAAGACTGCGTACAGACTGTCTCAGTGGCTCGTCACCAGGCAGGGACTGTGGCCCTGTGATTATGGACTATTGACAGTCATCAAACTGTGATCCTTGAGTACTAACTCACAGAAGGTCTTCAGTGCCAAGTTCATGAGAGACTGAAATAAAAAGGGAAAAGGGAAAATTGTTTAATGTTGGGACAACATTTATTTTTGTAGGTGAGTGTGTGACAAGTTAAAGGATAAGACACTAAAGATCTGTTAAGTTCAAAAATTGTTAAAAACAGTGAAAACACATGTTCAAAAGGGCTAAAATACTAACAGGTAATTAATTCATTTCATTCTTTCTTTCATTCTTTATTGTGTAAAGTTAAGCCCTGATAGTATTATCAGTGATCTGCAGAGTAGCCTTGATCTGCTAGCCAGAGGTCGATTGCTTCTGTCTCCACCCACATACCCAGGGGACATCGCGGTACTTTCTTCACTTGAGTAAATTCTCAATGAGGAAACCACATCACATCTTTGTCGTGATTATTTCTCCCCGTTTTTCAGGTATGTTGTCGGTAATTTACGCTGTTAAAGGGGTCATGTTAACTTCCTAATATGTGTAAAGTGCCAAAAGAGTGCTTATGTAATGTTCGACTAAGTAAGAGTAATGTTTGCCGAGTATATTAAAGCGCGTGTGTGAGTGGAGCGGCCGCCATTCTGTGTACTGATACCGCGTGTTTTGCTGCTTTGTGAGTTTACATGTGCACCTTTGTAACTGCATTTTGCACAGTTGTTTGTGTATTATTTATTTAGTAACTTTAAGTTGTGAGAGTTTACTGAGCTAATGCTACACATTATGCACCAGTAACAGTAGAGAAAATGTGAATGATGTCTCAGGGAAATACTATGTATTGCTGTAATTTACAGAGGGTATGTATTCTGTTGTGACCAATTTGTTGTGAAGATATGTTTTTTGTAATTTGTGTATATTTTGTTGACTTAAGTAAATTCTCAATGAGGAAACCACATCACGTCTTTGTCGTGCTTATCTCTCCCGGTTTTTCAGGGGCGTAACATATACTGTAATTGATTTACTTACTTACGTAGATCTCTATGTAACTAGCACCACATCAACAGATCTCTACGTAACTAGTACCATATCAACAGATCTCAATGTAACTAGCATGATATCAACAGATCTCTACGTTACTAGTACCATATCAACAGATCTCAATGTAACTAGCACCATATCAACAGATCTCTACGTAACTAGTACCATATCAACAGATCTCAATGTAACTAGCACCATATCAACAGATCTCTACGTTACTAGTACCATATCAACAGATGTCTACGTAACTCTTTCTGTGGATTTGCATGAAGAAAGAGTATTGGACAGGAATTAGAGAAAATTAATTTCCCCTTCAATGACTTTTAAAGGCTGAATTAATAATCAGTTCACTATTGCAAACCTAGCTTAGCAGAATTCTGTGAGGTGTGAGCAGGCTCCCATATGCAGGTGTAAGTATAATATTTGTCCAATAATGTGCTTATGATAACTCAGTAGTAAATGTTCACGGAGGCATTGTGTAATCTAACTGTACAATGTGTCACTCTCAGATTTCTCTGTCTGTGAATGTAATGAAATCAAAAAATAAAAACGAAAACAAAAAGTGAAGAAAAGCCAATTGGAAGATGTTAAGGGATCAATGATATGTGGATATGATTTTTGTTGGGAGTTATTTCTCTTTTTCACAACTTTAACTTCTCGATTTCTCCAGATTGACTTTGAGGAAGAACTAATGAAGAGCACAGCAGGTCAAGCAGCATCTGTGGGCAAAAGGAACTGTCAGCTTTTTCGTCAAAACCCTGCATCAGCCCTGAACATTAGGTTCTGCCACTAGTATGGACCTATGTAAAATTACAGGCACACAAATATTCAAGTGGATTGAAATGGTGATGAAGAATTTGGGAACAAGCACACACACAAATCCTCTGCTGCTTCAGTTCTATAAGTGTAGTGTAAAAAGTTGTTCAGCATAATAATATTGAACACTTTCAAAAACCCATCAACTTCAATAAAGAACTGAATAGGGAAGGCATCCAACATTTTGGTCCTGTGTTATGGTCATCATACAGTTGATTCTGAAAAGGCTTTACATTAATTTCTCGAAGAACAAATGTATAAAACCAGACTATTCAATCAGCACACACTATAAAAGCTCATCAGTGACACTTTTAGAGAATTTTATTCTAAATTGTATAGTTCTGATTCTGTTAAAGATAATACTGTAATGAACAATCTTTTAGATAAATTGAATATCCCTGGACTTTAGGTTGATAATAAAAAGCAGTTGAATCAGCCTAATTCTCAGGAGGAAATCACTGAGGCTATATGTTCATTGCATTCTGGGAAATCTCCAGGACCTGACAGATTCTCTGGAGAATTTTATAAGGCTTTTTCATTGCTTATACCTTATTTATGTTCTACCCTTACTGAGTCCGTCAAGGTCAGTTGGTTGCCACAGTCTTTTGATGAAGCTTCCATTTTGCTTATTCTTAAAAAGAATAAAAGTCCCACTGAATGCTCTTCATATAGACCAATCTCTTTACTCAATGTTGATGCAAAGATCCTTTCTAAAGTTTTGACCCGCAGACTCAAAAATATTATACCTTCTATAATATCTGATGATCAGACAGGATTTATTAAAAATCAATATTCCCATTTTAATATATGGTGCTGTTAAATGTTATGCATTCTCCATCAAAGGAAATATTGGAATATGTGATTTCTCTGGATGTGGAGAAGGCTTCTATTTGAGTTGAATGGAATTACCTATTTAAAACCTTAGAAAAATTTAACTTTGGGCCCAATTTTATATATTGGATTAAATTACTTTACTTATCTCCCTCTGCTCAGGTCTTTACTAATTTTCAGATTTCCAAACCAATTACACTCCAATGTGGAACCAGACAAGGAAGTCCGTTGAGTCCTTTGCTTTTTGATTTGGTATTAGAACCTTTAGCAATTGCCTTTCGAGAATCTAAAGATATCACCAGTATCTTAAGGAAAGGCACTATTCATAAAGTTTCGCTTTATGCTATGACCTATTACTTTTTATATCTAATGTTACAACTTCTTTACCCTCTATGTTTCTTTTACTGACTAATTTTAGTAGGTTTTCAGGATATAAATTGAATTTACATAAGAGTGAATTGCTTCCTTTAAATAATTTGAAACCTACTAATATTAACCTACCTTTTAAAATTGTAAGAAAACAATTTACAAATTTGGATGTAACAATCACTAAGAATTATAACGATCTATTCAAAGAAAGTTTTCTAACCTTAATGAATTACGTGAAAAAGGCACTTTCTAATTGGTCACCTCTCACTTTATCATTGATTGGTTGAATCAATTCTATTAAAATGAATATTTTACCTAACTTTATATACCTTTTTCAAGCTGTACCTGTTCTTATTCCTAAGTCTAATTTTGATTCTTTAGATTCGATTCTTTCTTCCTATATATGGAACAACAGAAAACCCCGAATAAATAAAGCCCATCTTCAAAAAATTAAAAAGAATGGAGGCCTTAGTCTACCCAATTTTAGGTTATATTATTGGGCAATTAATATACGAAATCTTACATTCTGGTTATATTATATTAATCATGAGGATTATCCAATATGGGTCTTTTTGGAAGCCAATTCTGTAACAACATTTTACATTATTTCGCTTCTTGGATCCTCTCTTCCTTTATCTTTAAATAAATTAATTGACAGTTTGGTGGTTAAACACACTTTGAGGATCTGGCTGCAGTTTAGAAAACATTTCAGTTTATTGAGATTTTCCCTTTCCAGTCCTACCTTTTCTAATTTTTTTAAACCATCTACAACCAATCTGTGTTTTAGAGAATGGGATAGATTAAGCATTAAACGATTTCAGGATCTGTTTGTTGGAGGGAATCTTTCTTCTTCTGAGCAGCTCTCAGTGAAATATAACCTATCAAATACCACTTTTTCTGATATCTACAGATTAGAGATTTTTTAAGATCTAAACTACATATATTTCTTACCAGCCTGGATAAGAACATAATAGATGTAATTTTTAATTTGAAACCTTTTGATAATGACTCAATATCTTATATTTATGGTCTGTTGTTGGGATTGAGAATGGCTCCTTTAGACAAAATTTAAAAAGATTGAGAAAAGGATTTACAGACTTCATTATCTGATGAGACCTGGAGAGTTATTTTCAAAATGGTTACTTCTTCATCATTATGTGCTCGTCATTCGCTCCTACAATTTAAAGTGGTACATAGGGCTCATATGTCTAAAGACAAGCTCTCTCGTTATATTGCAGATATATCTCCTTATTGTGACAGATGTAATAACAGAGAGGCTTCATGAATTCATATGTTTTGGTCATGTTCGAGCCTTGAAAAATATTGGAAAGATGTATTCCAAACTTTTTCTGTATTTTTTAAAGTTAATTTTAAGCTCAATCCTTTGACTGCCTTCTTTGGTATTGTTGAGGAAAGAACTGTAATTCTGGAGCCTTCTCATTTGCAGGTACTGGCTTTTATTTCTCTTATGGCTAGGAGAGAAGGAGTTCTCTCCCCCCCCCCCCCCCACATATGCTTAATGGTTATGCAATGTTATGTCATGTTTAAATTTAGAGAAGATTCATTGTTCAATTTCTGATTCTAACCAAGATTTTCAAAGGCTATGGGGACCCTTTTGAAACTAATTAAAAAATCTTTGAATTGTTGTTAAAATATAGATCTGGGCTATTATTATAAAACACTATATGGTAAAGTACTCTTTTTGCTTTCTCTTGTTTTTTTTTAAACCAACCAGCTTTGACTTGGTAGTGGGTGTAGATTTTTTCTTAGATAAAATAATTAACCATATTATTGTTTTTCTAATTCAGTTTATTTTATTTGACTGATCATGAATATGGAATACCGAGATTGTATCAGTGTGATTAACTTATAGTGCATTTTGTGCTATCTTATTTTGATTTATAGTAAGTATCCTTATGAATTCTGTATTTGCATACATGAAATGTAATAAAAATATTGGAAAAGAGAGAAAGAAATCCCATATGTTAGTAACCTCCCTGTTTGCTGGAGAAATTGTGGAAATCAAAATGCAAACCATTACCATATTTTCTGGGATTGTCCTGTTAAGAAAGACTATTGGAGTGGGATACACAATGCCCTGCAAGACATTTTCAAATGTGAAATACCCTTAGAAAGTAAGACCATATATTTTGGGTATATACCTCAAGAATAGTTGAAAAGAGATAAAAAAAAATTAATGAATATACTGCTGGTGGCTGGTAAAAAGACTCTTACTAGGAGATGGTTATCACAGGAGAGCCCAACCATAAAGGCATAGATGAAAATTACAATGGACATTTACAAAATGGAGAAGATAACAGCATCTGTTAATCATAAGTTGAAACAATTTGATTCATACTGGGAAAAATACTGGGATGAGCTTGAAGCTCAGGTGCGAATGGGTAACTATGATGTTGTTGGGATAACGGAGACATGGCTGCAGGGAGATCAGACCTGGGAAATGAATGTACAAGGGTATACATGCTATCGTAGGGACAGAAATGTGGGCAGAGGGGGTGGGGTGGCCCTGTTGGTGAGGAATGAGATTCAGTCCTTTGCAAGGGGGGACATAGGATCAAGAGAAGTAGAGTCTGTGTGGATAGAACTGAGGAACAGTAAGGGCAAAAAGACCCTAATGGGTGTTGTCTACAGGTCACCAAACAGTAGCATGGATATTGGGTGCAAGTTGAATAGGGAGTTAACATTGGCATGTGGCAAAGGTAATGTCGCAGTAGTTATGGGGGATTTCAACATGCAGGTGAACTGGGAGAATCAGGTTGGTGCTGGACCCCAGGATAGGGAGTTTGTAGAGTGCCTACGGGATGCATTCTTGGAACAGCTTGTACGAGAGCCGACCAGGGACAAGGCTATTCTGGATTTAGTCTTGTGTAATGAACAGGATTCGATAAGCAATCTTGAAGTAAAGGAGCCATTAGGAGGTAGTGACCATAATATGATGTTTTTATCTGCAATTTGAGAAGGATAAGGGCAGATCGGAGGTGTCAGAGTTGCAGTTGAACAGGGGAGTCTATGGAGCCATGAGGGAGGAGCTGGCCAAAGTTAACTGGATGGATATCCTAGCAGAAAAGACAGTGGAACAGCAATGGCAGGTATTCTTGAGAATAATGCACAAGGTGCAAAATTAGTTCATCCCCGGGAGAAGGAAGGATTTAAAGGGGGGAAAGGGGCCACAGTGCTTGACAAAGGAAGTCAGAGATTGCATAGCGTTAAAAAAAAGGAAATATGACAGAGCCAAGGTGAGTGGGAGGACAGATGATTGGGAAATTTTTAAGGAACAACAGAACTTAACTAAAAAGGCAATACGGGGAGAAAAAATGAGGTACAAATGCGCTAGCCAGGAATATAAAGGAGGATAGCAAAAGCTTTTTTAGGTATGTGAAGAGAAAGAAGATAGTTAAGAACAATGTTGGGCCCTTGAAGAATGAATTGGGTGAAATTGTTATGGGAAACAGAGAAATGGCAGAAGAATTTAATAAGTACTTTAGATCTGTCTTCACTAGGGAAGACACAAGCAATCTCCCAGATATATGGATGGGCCAAGGACATAGGGTAACAGAGGAAATGAAACAGATTGACATTAGGAAGGAAACGGTGATGAGTAGACTGATGGGACTGAAGGCTGACAAATCCCCAGGTCCAGATGGTCTGCATCCTAGGGTACTAAAGGTGGCGGCTCTGGAAATTGTAGATGCATTGGTGATCATTTTCCAATGTTCCTTAGATTCAAGATCAGTTCCTGAGGATTGGAGAATGGCTAATGTTATCCCACTTTTTAAGAAAGGAGGGAGGGAGAAAACAGAGCACTATCGTCCTGTCAGCCTAACATCAGTAGTGGGGAAGATGCTAGAGTCCATTATTAAAGATGAAATAGTGGCATATCTAGATAGCAGTGATAGGATTGGGCCAAGCCAGCATGGATTTACCAAGGGCAAATCATGCTTGACTAATCTATTGGAGTTTTTTGAGGATGTAACCAGGAAATTAGACAAGGGAGATCCAGTGGATGTAGTGTACCTCGATTTTCAGAAGGCATTTGATAAGGTCCCACATAGGAGATTGGTGGGTAAAATCAGAGCTCATGGCATTGGGGGGAAGACATTGACATGGATAGAAAACTGGTTGGCAGATAGAAAGCGAAGGGTAACGGTGAATGGGTGTTTCTCGGAATGGCAGGTGGTAACTAGTGGGGTGCCACAGGGCTCGGTATTGGGACCACAGCTGTTTACGATTTACATCAACGATTTAGATGAAGGCATTGAGAATAACATCAGCAAGTTTGCTGATGATACTAAGCTGGGTGGCAGTGTGACATGTGATGAGGATGTTAGGAGAATTCAGGGTGACTTGGATAGGCTGGGTGAGTGGGCAGATACTTAGCAGATGACGTTTAATGTGAATAAGTGTGAGGTTATCCACTTTGGGAGTAAGAACAGGAAAGCAGATTATTATTTGAATGGTGTAGAGTTAGGTAAGGGAGAAATACAAAGAGATCTAGGAGTACTTGTTCATCAGTCACTGAAGGTGAATGAGCAAGTGCTGCAGGCAGTGAAGAAGGCTAATGGAATCTTGGCCTTTATTACAAAGGGAATTGAGTACAAGAGCAAGGAAATCCTCTTGCATTTGTTCAGAGCCCTGGTGAGACCACACCTGGAATATTGTGTACAGTTTTGGTCTCCAGGGTTAAGGAAGGACATCCTGGCTGTAGAGGAAGTGCAGTGTAGATTCACAAGGTTAATTCCTGGGATGTCCGGACTGTCTTACGCAGAAAGGTTAGAGAGACTGGGCTTGTACACGCTGGAATTAAGGAGATTGAGAGGGGATCTGATTGCAACATATAAGATTATTAAGGGATTGGACAAGATAGAGGCAGGAATTATGTTCCAGATGCTGGGAGAGTCCAGTACCAGAGGGCATGGTTTGAGAATAAGGGGTAAGTCATTTAGGACAGAGTTAAGGAAAAACTTCTCCCAGAGAGTTGTGGGGGTCTGGAATGCACTGCCTCGGAAGGCAGTGGAGGCCAATTCTCTGGATGCTTTCAAGAAGGAGCTAGATAGGTATCTTATGGATAGGGGAATCAAGGGATATGGGGACAAGGCAGGAACCGGGTATTGATAGTAGATGATCAGCCATGATCTCAGAATGGCGGTGCAGGCTCGAAGGGCCAAATGGTCTACTTCTGCACCTATTGTCTATAAAAATGATTTAACTACATAACACCTCATAGGCCTGATTTTATTCTCACAAGTCAATGAATATGTTGAAAAAAACATCACTCCGTACTTGTACATAGATTTCTCCTTTCACTTTTTCTTTCTATCCTTTCTTTTCTATAAGTGTATACCTCAGATAAATATTATGTGGAGATTTGTGGCATATATGACTATTTGATATATATATATATATATATATATATATATATATATATATTTATATATATGTGTGTACGATATCTGAAATACATCTCATGGAAATGTTTGTTTGATGATGAACTTCAATTAAAAAAAATAAATTACAAAAAAAGAAATTACTCGGCTTAACTATAGCTCTCTATATTACTAAGCTCCATGTACCTATCTAAAATCCTCTTAAAAGATCCTATTGTATCCGCCTCCACCACTGTTGCCGGCAGCCAATTCCACGCACTCACGACTCTGAGTAAAAAAACTTACCCCTGACATCTCCTCTATACCTACTCCCCAGCACCTTAAACTTGTTTCCTCTTGTGGCAACTATTTCAGCCCTGGGAAAATGCCTCTGACTATCCACACGATCAATGCCTCTCATCATCTTATACACCTCTCATCCTCCTTCGCTCCAAGGAGAAAAGGCCGAGTTCACCCAACCTTTTCTCATGCATGCTCCCCAATCCAGGCAACATCTTTGTAAATCTCCTCTGCACCCTTTCCACATCCTTCCTGTAGTGAGGCGATCAGAACTGAGCACAGTACTCCAAGTGGGGTCTGACCAGGGTCCTATATAGCTGCAACATTATCTCTCAGCTCCTAAGCTCAATTCCACAATTGATGAAGGCCAATACACCATACGCCTTCTTAACCACAGAGTCAACCTGCACAGCTGCTTTGATCATCCTATGGACTCAGACCCCAAGATCCCTCTGATCCACTACACTGCCAAGAGTCTTACCATTAATACTATTTTCTGCCATTATATCTGACCTACCAAAATGAACCACTTCACACTTATCTGGGTTGAACTCCATCTGCCACTTCTCAGCCCAGTTTTGCATCCTATCAATGTCCTGCTGTAACCTCTGCTTTCTTCTACCTTTCTCCCTTTCTGCAGAGTGGAGTGACAATTGCAATTTTCCAGTTCTCTGGAACCATTCCCGAATCTAGTGATTATTGAAAGATCATTACTAATGCCTGCATAATCTCTTCAGCCACCTCTTAAAATCCTAGGATGTAAACCATTTGACTTTCTACTTTCAGACCTTGCAGTTTCTCAAGTACCTTCTCCCTAGTATTGTCAACTTCACACACTTCTGCCCCTTAACACTCTCGAACTTCCAGCATACTACCAGTGTCTTCCATGGTTAAAACTGATGCAAAATAATTATTCAGCTGGTCCACCATTTTCTTGTCCTCAATACTACCTCTCCAGCATAATTATACCACAGTCCAATATCTACTCTTGCCTCCCTTTCATGCTTTATGTATCTGAAGAAGCTTTAGGTACCCACTTTAATATTTTTCGATAGCTTACCTTTGTATTCCATTTTCTTTTTCTTTAGGGTTTTTTAGTTACCTTCTTTTGAGTTTTAAAAGCATCCCAATCCTCTAACTTCCCACTCATTTTACTCTATTATATGCCCTCTTTGGCTTTTATGTTGACTTTGACTTCTCTTGTCAGACATGATTGCATCATGCTGCCTGTAGAATATTGTGGCCTCCGTTGTTCGTGGTCAACCATGGGTACGGCATCTCTGATAGTCACTGAAAGTGGCTTCTCCAGAGGGCAAGCCAGGGCAGAGTTGATATGGAGATCCATCTGTTGTTGATGCCGTGGGACCATCCCCTCTCCATGCTGATGACAGGTCCGAAGGAACGATGAAAGTCGATACAGTTTGGTGCCAGCAGCATCGCAGGAGTTGCCGTGCTGGTGCTGGGTACAGCAGTCAGCCGTCATCAGGACTCTGACTCCGGATTTTTCCTCGGGGTTTACTCCCAAAGCCTTTCCCATGAATGGGTACAGCTGCAAGGCAGCAGAGGATTGAAATCAGAGTTTTCCTTCTCCTAGATGAGCTACTATCCATGGTTAATGAGCCCCATCTGCCCAGAGCAACTGGTTTTAAGGCACCAGTGGCCTGTCTTTGCCCCTTCTCCTGTCAGGGAGAGCAGCTCCGCCGGGCATAAGAACTATGCCACACGGGAAGGCCAGGAGTTGGACTTGGTTGTCAGAGGCTGTTTGAGATGCATGCCATGAAGAGCATTTGTTTAGCAGTGGGAGCTCATCCCCACTACCACCCTTTGGCTATGACTACCCTTGGAGCCACCTTTAGAATAATTCTATCTATATTGCGCCTTCTAAGTTGGTCCCAGAAACTTCAGCCATTGCTGCTCTGCTAACATCCCTGCCAGTGTTCTTTGCCAATCAATTCTGGCCAACTGTTCTCTCATGCCTCTGAAATTCTCTTTACTCCACTGTAATACTGATACATCTGATACCAGCTACTCCTTCTCAACTGCAGGGTGAATTTGATAATATTATTATCACTGGCCCTTAAAGATTTGTTTACATTAAGCACTCTAATCAATTCCAGTTCATTGCACAACACCCAATCCAGAAAAGCTGATCCTCCAGAGGACTCAACCACAAGCTGCTCTAAAAAGTCATCTCATAGATATTCTACAAATTCCCCTTTTGGAATTCAGCATCAATCTGATTTTCCCAATCTACCTGCATATTGAAATCCTCCAATGACTATTCCAACATTGTTCTTTTGACATGCACTTTTTATCTCACATTATAATTTGTAAACCACAACCTAACTACTGTTTGGAGGTCTGTGGTTGTCTTCCTTAACAATAAGTACTCCCATTTGAGTGCTGTTGGGAAGGAGGACCTACCTGAGGGAAGCAACAGTGGCCATGCCTCTGGCACAGGGTCTGGCCTTGTGGCTCAGAAGGGTAGAGAAAGGAATAAGGCAGCAGTAATAAGGGACTCTATAGTTAGGGGGTCAGACAGGCCATTCTGTGGATGCAGGAAAGAAATACAGATCATAGTTTACCTCCCATGTGCCAGGGTCCAGGATGTTTCTGATTGCGTCCATGATAACTTGAAGTGGGAAGGAGAACAGCCAGATGTGTGGTACATATTGATACTAATATCAAAGGCAAGAAAAGGGAGGAGGTCCTGAAAACAGACTACAGGGAGTTAAGAAGGAAGTTGAGAAGCAGGACTTCAAAGGTAGTCATCTTGGGATTACTGCCTGTGCCACGTGACAGTGAGTATATGAACAGAATGAGGTGGAGGATGAATGTGTGGCTGAGGTATTGGAGCAAGGGGCAGGGATTCAGCTTTCTGTATCATTGGACCTCTTTTAGGACAGGCATGACCTGTACAAAAAGGACAGGTTGCACTTGAATCCCGGGGGACCAACATGCTGGCAGGGAGGTTTGCTGAGGCTATTGGGGAGAGTTTACACTAGAATTACTGGGGGGTGGGAACCTAACTGAAGAGACTGATCACAAATAGAGAAAGCTTGGAGACAGTGCAGGGGATGGGGGGAAGAGATAGGCAGGTGATAGAGAGGAGATGCACTCAGACCAGTGGTTTGGATGTGTCTCTATTAATGCAAGAAGCATCATGAACAAAGCAGATGAGCTTAGAGTGTGGAGATCAGTACTTGGAGCTGTGATGTTGTAGCCATTACAGAGACTTAGATGACTCAGAGACAGGAATAGTTATTTAGAGTGCCAGGCT
Source organism: Hemitrygon akajei (assembly GCF_048418815.1). Classification (NCBI taxonomy): domain Eukaryota; kingdom Metazoa; phylum Chordata; class Chondrichthyes; order Myliobatiformes; family Dasyatidae; genus Hemitrygon; species Hemitrygon akajei. Next base: position 65,907,946 of record NC_133146.1, read on the forward strand.
TTAGATGTGTCAGGGCGCTGGAGCAGGAATCCAATCACAGACCCAGTACTGTGCACATATTGATATTAATTGAGTAACAAATCCAGAGGTGCAAACAAAGTTAGCATCAAAGTTCAGGCAAAGATCAAAACATCCAAAAAAATCCAAAAACCAGAATTAGAAAATAGGCAGAGTTGATTTTCACACAGAGTACAATCCCAACGTGCAAACAAAGTCAGCATCAAGGCTCATGCAGAGATCAAAACATCCAGAGAAATCCAAAAACCGGAAAAAGGAAACAGGCAAAGTCAATATTCAGACAGAGATCAGACACAAATGCTTTTTTTTTTTAAAAGTGCTCAGGAGAATTCACTGGCACAATCTGACCCCAAACAGGTAAAAACACAGGACTGAAATACACTGAGCAATAAACAGAGAGGCAGATGATTGGTGGAGCACAAAGAGACACAGGTGGCAGCAATACAGGTATTAATGAGAAACGGAGTACTCAGTAATACAGGAGCCAGAGTAGAGCAGGAGCATATGGCAATACAAAACCACAGACTGACAGGTAGGGGGAAACAAACAAGAAAATAGAGTTCAACTGGAGGTACTGACAACATGTTTCAGAAAGGACGGAGAAGGAGGTAAAAGAGGTGGGGGCGTGGCACTGCTGATCAGAGATAGTGTCACAGTTGCAGAAAAGGTGGAAGTCATGGAGGGATTGTCTATTGAGTCTCTGTGGGTGTAAGTTAGAAACAGGAAGGGGTCAATAACTCTAGCGGGTGTTGTTTATAGACCACCTAATAATAACAGGGACATCGCAGAGCAGGTACGGATCGCAGAGCAGGTACGGAGACAGGTTCTGGAAAGGTATAATAATAATAGTGTTTTGTAGTGGGAGATTTTAATTTCCCAAATATTGATTCGATTCTCACAAGACCAAGGGATTTAGATGGGGTGGAGTTTGTTAGGTGTGTTCAGGAAGGTTTCTTGACACAATATGTGGATAATCCTACAAGAGGGAGGCTGTACTTGATCTGGTATTGGGAAATGAACCTGGTCAGGTGTCAGGTCTCTCAGTGGGAGAGCATTTGGAAGATAGTGATCACAATTCTATTTCCCTTACCATAGCATTGGAGAGGAATAGGAACAGATAAGTTAGGAAAGCACTTAATTGGAGTAAGGGGAAATATGAAGCTGTCAGGCAGGAACTTGGAAGCATAACTTGGGAACAGAGTTTCTCATAGACAATAGGTGCAGGAGTAGGCCATTTGGCCCTTCGAGCCAGCACCACCATTCACTGTGATCATGGCTGATCATCCACAATCAATACCCCATTCCTGCCTTCTCCCCATATCCCTTGACTCCACTATCTTTAAGAGCTCTATCTAACTCTTTCTTGAAAGCATCCAGAGAATTGGCCTCCACTGCCTTCTGAGGCAGAGCATTCCACAGATTCACAACTCCCATGGTGAAAAAGTTTTCCTCGACTCTGTTCTAAATGGCCTACCCCTTTTGCTTAATCTGTGGCCTCTGGTTCTGGACTCCCCCAACATCAGGAACATGTTTCCTTCCTCTAGTATGTCCAATCTCTTAATAATCTTATATGTTTCAATCAGATCCTCTCTCATCCTTCTAAATTCCAGATTATACAAGCCCAGTCGCTCCAATCTTTCAACATATGACAGTCCCACCATCCCGGGAATTAACCTCATGAACTTACGCTGCACTCCCTCAATAGCAAGAATGTCCTTCCTCAAATTTGGAGACCAAAACTGCACACAATACTCCAGGTGTGGTCTCACCAGGGCCTTGTACAACTGCAGAAGGACCTCTTTGCTCCTATACTCAACACCCCTTGTTATGAAGGCCAACATGCCATTAGCTTTCATCACTGCCTGCTGTACCTGCATACCTACATGCTTACTTTCAGTGACTGATGAACAAGGACACCTAGATCTCATTGTACTTCCCCTTTTCCTAACTTGACACCATTCAGATAGTAATCTGCCTTCCTGTTCTTGCCACCAAAGTGGATAACCTCACATTTATCCACATTAAACTGCATCTGCCATGCATCTGCCCACTCGCCTAACCTGTCCAAGTCACCCTGCATTCTCATAACATCCTCCTCACATTTCACACTGCCAGCCAGCTTTGTGTCATCTGCAAATCTGCTAATGTTTCTTTTAATCCCTTCATCTAAATCATTAATGTATATTGTAAATAGCTGCGGTCCCAGCACCGAGCCCTGGGGAACCCCACTAGTCACTGCCTGCCATTCTAAAAGGGACCCGTTAATCCCTACTCTTTGTTTACTGTCTGCCAACCAATTTTCTATCCATGTCAGTACCCTACCCCCAATACCCTGTGCTCTAATTTTGCCCACTCATCTCCTATGTGGGACCTTATCAAAGGCTTTCTGAAAGTCCAGGTACACTACATCCACTGGCTCTCGCTTGTCCATTTTCATAGTTACATCCTCAAAAAACTCCAGATTAGTCAAGCATGATTTTCCCTTCGTAAATCCATGCTGACTTAGAAAAGTCCTGTTACTGCTATCCAAATGTGCTGCTATTTCATCTTTTATGATTGACTCCAGCATCTTCCTCACCACTGACGTCAGGCTAACTGGTCTATAATTCCCTGTTTTCTCTCTCCCTCCTTTCTTAAAAAGTGGGATAACATTAGCTACCCTCCAATCCACAGGAACTGATCCTGAATCTATAGAACATTGGAAAATAATTACCAATGCTTCCACGATTTCTAGAGCCACCTCCTTAAGTACCCTGGGATGCAGACCATCAGGCCCTGGGGATTTATCAGCCTTCAGTCCCATCAGTCTACCTAACACCATTTTCTGCCTAATGTAAATTTCCTTCAGTTCCTCCATTACCCTAGGTCCTCTGGCCACTATTACATCTGCGGGATTGTTTGTGTCTTCCTTAGTAAAGACAGATCCAAAGTGCCTGTTCAGCTCATCTGCCATTTCCTTGTTCCCCATAATAAATTCACCCGTTGCTGTCTTCAAGGGCCCATCTTTGGTCTTAACTAATTTTTTCCTTTTCACATACCTAAAGAAGCTTTTACTATCCTCCTTTATATTCTTGGCTAACTTACCTTCATACCTCATCTTTTCTCCCCATATTGCCTTTTTAGTTATCTTCTGTTGCTCTTTAAAAGTTTCCCAATCCTCTGGCTTCCCGCTCATCTTTGCTATGTTATACTTTTCTTTTATTTTTATACTATCCTTGACTTCCCTTGTCAGCCACGGTTGCCCCTTAATCCCCTTAGAATCTTTCTTCCTCTTTAGAATGAACTGATCCTGCACCTTCTGTATTATGCCCAGAAATACCATAACACCACAAGACAAAGGAGCAGAAGTCGGTCATTTGGCCCATCGAGTCTGCTCCGGCATTTCATCAGGAGCTAATCCAATCTCCCCATTAGTCCCATTTCCCCGCCTTCTCACCATAACCTTTGACGCCCTGACTACTCAAATACCTATCAATCTCTGCCTTAAATACACCCAATGACTTGGCCTCCACTGCCGCCCGTGGCAACAAATTCCATAAATTCACCACTCTCTGGCTAAAATAATTTTTTTGCATCTCTGTTCTGAATGGGCGCCCTGCAATCCTCAAGTCATGTCCTCTCGTACTAGACACACCCACCATGGGAAACAACTTCACCACATCCACTCTGTCCATGCCTTTCAACATTCGAAACGTTTCTATGAAGTCCCCCTTCATTATTCTAAACTCCAAGGAGTACAGTCCAAGAGCGGTCAAACATTCCTCATATGTTAACCCTCTCATTCCCGGAATAATTCTTGTGAATCTTCTCTGAACCCTCTCCAACGTCAGCACATCCTTTCTTAAATAAGGAGCCCAAAACTGCAGACAGTATTCCAAGTGAGGTCTTACCAGTGTCTTATAGAGCCTCAACATCACATCCCTGCTCCTATACTCTATTCCTCTAGAATTGAATGCCAATATTGCATTCGCCTTCTTCACCACCGACTTCTTCACCACGGTTAACCTTAAGGGTATCCTGCACGAGGACTCCCAAGTCCCATTGCATCTCAGAACTTTGAATTCTCTCCCCATTTAAAAAATAGTCTGCCCGTTTATTTCTTCTACCAAAGTGCATGACCGTACACTTTCCGACATTGTAATTCATTTGCCACTTCTTTGCCCATTCCCCCAATCTATCCAAGTCTCTCTGCAGACTCTCTGTTTCCTCAGCACTACCGGCCCCTCCACCTATCTTTGCATCATCAGCAAACTTAGCCACAAAGCCATCTATTCCATAACCCAAATCGTTGATAAACAACATAAAAAGAAGCGGCCCCAACACAGACCCCTGTGGAACACCACTGGTAACCGGCAGCCAACCAGAATGGGATCCCTTTATTCCCACTCTCTGTTTCCTGCCAATCAACCAACGCTTTATCCACGTATGTAACTTTCCCATAATTCCAGGGGCTCTTATCTTGTTTAGCAGCCTCGTGTGCGGCACCATGTCAAAGGCCTTCTGAAAATCCAAATACACAACATCCACTGCATCTCCCTTGTCTAGCCTACTTGTAATTTCCTCAAAAGATTGCACTAGGTTTGTCAGGCAGGATTTTCCTTTAAGGAAACCATGCTGAGTTCTGCCTATCTTGTCATATGCATCCAGGTATTCTGTAACCTTATCCTTGACAATCAACTCCAACAACTTCCCAACCACTGATGTCAAGCTAACAGGTCTATAATTTCCTTTTTGCTTCCTTACCCCCTTATTAAATAGTGGAGTGACATTTGCAATCTTTCAGTCCTCCAGAACCATGCCAGAGTCTATCGACTTTTGAAAGGTCATTTCTAATGCCTCCGCAATCTCCACTGCTACTTCCTTCAGAACACGAGGGTGCATTTCATCTGGTCCAGGAGATTTATCTACCCTTAGACTATTCAGCTTCCTGAGTACTTTCTCTGTCGTAATTGTGACTGCGCATATTTCTCTTCCCTGACACCCTTGAATGTCCGGTATATTGCTAATGTCTTCCTCAGTGAAGACTGATACAAAATACTCATTCAGTTCCTCCGCCATCTCCTTATCTCCCATTACAATTTCTCCAGCATCATTTTCTATCGGTCCTATATCTACTCTCACCTGTCTTTTACTCTTTATATACTTGAAAAAGCTTTTAGTATCCTCTTTGATATTATTTGCTAGCTTCCTTTCATAGTTCATCTTTTCCCTCTTAATGACCTTCTTAGTTTCCTTTTGTAAGCTTTTAAAAACTTCCCAATCCTCTGTCTTCCCACTAATTTTTGCTTCCTTGTATGCCCTCTGCTTTGCTTTTACTTTGGCTTTGACTTCTCTTGTCAGCCACGGTTGCATCCTTTTTCCATTCGAAAATTTCCTCTTCTTTTGAATATATCCGTTTTGCACCTTCCTCGCTTCTCACATAAACTCCAGCCACTGCTGCTCTGCCGTCCTTCCCGCTAGTGTCCCTTTCCAGTCAACCTTGACCAGTTCCTCTCTCATGCCACTGTAATTTCCACTGAAATTACACTCCACTGAAATATCGACACATCAGATTTCGGCTTCACTCTCTCAAATTTCACAGTAAACTCAATCATATTGTGATCACTACCTCCTAAGGGTTCCTTCACTTCCATCTCTCTAATCACCTCTGGTTCATTACACAGTACCCAATCCAGTACAGCCAATCCCCAAGTGGGCTCAACGACAAGCTGTTCTAAAAAGCCATCTCATAGACAATCTACAAATTCTCTCTCTTGAGATCCAGTGCTGACCTGATTTTCCCAATCCACTCGCATGTTAAAATCCCCCACAATTATCATAACATTGCCCTTCTGGCAAGCCTTTTCTATTTCCTGCTGTAATTTGTAGTCCACATCACTGCAGCTGTTTGGAGGCCTGTAGATAACTGCCATCAGGGTCCTTTTACCCCTGCGATTTCTTAGGTCAACCCGTAAAGATTTTGTACCTTCCGATCCTATGTCAACTCTTTCTAATGATTTAATATTATTTCTTACCATTAAAGCCACGCCACCCCCTCTGCCTACCTGCCTATCCTTCCAGTACACTGTGTATCCTTGGATGTTCAGCTCCCAGAGACATGCATCCTTTAGCCACGTCTCAGTGATGGCCACAATATCATACCTGCCAATCTGTAACTGTACAACAAGATCATCCACCTTATTCCTTATGCTGTGTGCATTTAAGTATAACACCTTAAATCCAGTATTTGGTACTTTTTGCATTGATTGCACTGCAACTCATCCCAATAGCTGCAAATTTGCTCCATCACCTGCCTGTCCTTCCTGACATCCTTACTGCTCACTACCTTAGATCTATTTCTGTTTTCCCTCTCCTCCACTCCATCATTCCAGTACCCATCCCCCTAGCAAATTAGTTTAAACCCTCCCTAACAGCTCTAATAAACCTTCCCGCCAGGATATTGGTCCCCTTATGATTCAAGTGTAACCCATCCTTTTTGTACAGGTCACACCTGCCCCAAAAGAGGTCCCAATGATCCAGAAAGTTGAATCCCTACCCCCTGCTCCAATCCCTCAGCCACACATTTATCCTCCACCTCATTCCATTCCTACTCTCACTTTCGCGTGGCACAGGCAGTAATCTCGGAATTACTGCCTTTGTGGTCCTTCTTCTCAACTGCCTTCTTAACTCCCTATATTCTCCTTTAAGGACCTCTTCCCTTTTCCTACCTATGTCGTTGGTACCAATATGTACCACGACCTCTGGCTCCTCACCCTCCCACTTCAGGATATCTTGGACGCGATCAGAAACATCCCGAACCCTGGCACCAGGGAGGCAAACTACCATCCAGGTCTCCTGATCGCGTCCACAGAATCGCCTATCTGACCCCCTAACTATCGAGTCCCCTATCAGTACTGCCTTCCTCTTCCTTTCCCTACCCTTCTAAGCTACAGGGCCAGACTCTGTGCCGGAGGCACAGCCACTGTTGCTTCCCCCAGGTAGGCTGTTCCCCCCAACAGTACTCAAACAGGAGTACTTATTGTCAAGGGGTACAGCCACTGGGGTACTCTCTAGTACCTGACTCTTACCATTCCCCCTCCTAACTGTGACCCACCTGTCTGCCTCCTGTGACCCTGGTGTGACCACCTGCCTGTAACTCCTCTCTATCACCTCCTCACTCTCCCTGACCAGACAAAGGTCATCGAGCTGCAGCTCCAGTTCCCTAACACGGTCCCTTAGGAGCTGCAACTCAGCGCACCTGGCACAGATGTGGACGTTCGGGAGGCTAAGAGACTCCGGAACCTCCCACATCCGACACTGAGAACAACAAGCTGCCCTCACACTCATTCTTCCCCTTTCCTCAAATAACAGGAAAAACTGAAACCTAAACCTACCTTGCCTTGCCCGCTTCCACCTAAGCCCGTTGAACCAAAGCCCTTAAGCCTTCACTCTACTCCCGGCTCACTTCACAGCCCACAAATGACGCTGCCCGCTGCGTCCTTTTAAAACCTTCCCTGCTTCACTGCCCGATGTCACATGCCTGCGCAGTCCCGCCTCTCTTAACTCCGATGAGAATAACAAAAAGTCAAAATGGCTCCCGCCGCATTCCCGTTCTGATCCTCCAACTTCCTTCTCCAGATTCTGAGGTGGGAGAGTGATTAGCCGGAAGTCGTGGTACACATCAGTACCAATGACATAGGTAGAAAGAGCCAGGAGGTCCTGAAGAGTGAGTACAGAGAGCTTGGTAGGAAGTTGAAAAACAGGGCCTCGAGGGAAGCTGCCTGTGCCACGTGCCAGTGAGGGTAAGAGTAGGATGCTCTGGCAGATGATCATGTGGCTGAGAAACTGGTGTAGGGGGCAGGGTTTCAGATTTCTAGATCATTGGGACCTCTTCTGGGCAGGTGGGACCTGTACAAGAGAGACGGGTTACACCTGAACTACAAGGGGACCAATATACTTGCAGGGAGGTTTGCTAGTGTTATTGGGGAGGGTTTAAACTAGATTTGCAGGGCGATGGGAACCAGAGTAGATAGTGGAACAGGGGGTAAAAATAAATGATGTTTGTAGTTCATGCAAAGTCACAAATAGTAAGGTTGTGTGTGGTGGTAATAATCTTCTGAGGTGTGTATATTTCAATGTGAGGAGTATTGTGGGAAAGGCAGACGAGCTGAGGACCTGGATTGACACATGGAATTATGACATCATAGCCATTACTGAAACTTGGCTACAGGAGGGGCAGGACTGGCAGCTCAATGTTCCAGGGTTCTGATGTTTCAGACGTGATAGAGGCAGCGGGATGAAGGGTGGGGGGGAGGGTGGCTTTGCTAGTCAGATAAAATATTACATCAGTGCTTCAACAGGACAGATTAGAGGGCTTGTCTACTGAGGCCATATGGAGCTGAGAAACAGGAAAGGCATGACCACATTAATAGGGTTGTATTATAGACCACCCAATTGTTAGCGAGAATTGGAGGAGCAAATCTGCAGAGAGATAACAGACAACTGCAGGAGACAGAAAGTTGTGATTGTAGGGGATTTTAATTTTCCACACATTGGTTGGGACTCCCATACTGTTAAAGGTCTAGATGGGTTAGAGTTTGTAAAATGTGTTCAGGAAAGTTTTCTAAATCAATATATAGATGGACCATCTAGAGAGGATGCAATATTAGATCTCCTATTAGGAAATGAGTTAGGGCAGGTGATGGAAGTGTGTGTAGGGGAACACTTTGGTTCCAGTGATCATAATGCCATTAGTTTCAACTTGATTATGGATAAAGATAGATCTGGTCCTCGGGTTGAAGTTCTAAACTGGAAAAAGGCCAAATTTGAAGAAATGAGAAAGGATCTAAAAAGCATAGATTGGGACAGGTTGTTCCCTGACAACGATGTGATTGGTAAGTGGGAGGCCTTCAAAGGAGAAATTTTGAGAGTGCAGAGTTTGTATGTTCCTGTCAGGGTTAAAGGCAAAATGAACAAGAATAAGGAACCTTGGTTCTCGAGGGATATTGGAACTCTGATAAAGGAGAGAGATGTATAACATGTATAGGCAACAGAGAGGAAATAAGATGCTTGAGGAGTATAAAAAGAGTAAGAAAATACTTAAGAAAGAACTCAAGAGGGCTAAAAGAAGACATGAGTTTGCTTTGGCAGTCAGGGTGAAGGATAATCCTAAGAGCTTCTACAGGTATGTTAAGAGCAAAAGGATAGTAAGGGATAAAATTGGTCCTCTTGAAGATCAGAGTGGTTGGCTATGTATGGAACCAAAAGAAATGGGAGAAATATTAAATGGGTTTTTCGCATCTGTATTTACTAAGGAAACTGGAATGGAGTCTATGGAAACAAGGCAAACAAGTAGGGAGGTCATGGAACTTGTACAGATTAAAGAGGAGGAGGTGCTTGCTGTCTTGAGGCAAATCAGAGTAGATAAATTCCCAGGACATGACAGGGTACTCCCTCGGACCTTGAAGGAGACTAGTGTTGAAATTGCAGGGGCCCTGGCAGAAATATTTAAAATGTTGATATCCATGGGTCAGGTGCCGGAGGATTGGAGGATAGCTCATGTAGTTCCATTGTTTAAAAAAGGCTCAAAAAGTAAGCCAGGAAATTATAGGCCAGTAAGTTTGACATCGGTAATAGGTAAATTATTGGAAGGAATACTAAGAGATAGGATCTACAAGTATTTGGATAGACAGGGACTTATTAGAAAAAGTCAGCATGGCTTTGTGCATGGTAGATCATGTTTAACCAATCTATTAGAGTTTTTCGAGGAAGTTACCAGGAAAGTGGATGAAGGGAAGGCAGTGGATGTTGTATACATGGACTTCAGTAAGGCCTTTGACAAGGTCCCGCATGGGAGGTTAGTTAGGAAGATTCAGTCACTAGGTGTACATGGAGAGGTAGTAAATTGGATTAGACATTGGCTCAATGGAAAAAGCCAGAGAGTGGTAGTGGAGGATTGCTACTCTAAGTGGAGGCCTGTGACAAGTGGTGTGCCACAGGGATCAGTTCTGGGTCCATTGTTATTTGTCATCTATATCAATGATCTGGATGATAATGTGGCAAATTGGATGAGCAAATTTGCTGATGATACAAAGATTGGAGATGTATTGGACAGTGAGGAATGTTTTCAAAGCTTGCAGAGGGATTTGGACCAGTTGGAGGAATGGGCTGAAAAATGGCAGATGGAGTTTAATGCAGACACGTGTGAGGTATTGCACTTTGGAAGGTCAAACCAAGGTAGAACATACAAAGTAAATGGTAGGACACTGAGGAGTGCAGTAGAACAGAGGGATCTGGAAGTACAGATACATAATTCCGTAAAAGTGGCGTCACGAGTAAATAGGGTCGTAAAGAGAGCTTTTGGTACGCTGGCCTTTATAAATCAAAGTATTGAGTATAAGAGTTGGAATGTAATGGTGAGGTTGTATAAGACATTGGTGAGACCGAATTTGGAGTATTGTGTGCAGTTTTGGTCACCTAATTACAGGAAGGATATTAATAAAGTGGAAAGAGTGCAGAGAAGGTTTACAAGGTTGTTGCCAGGACTTGAGAAACTGAGTTACAGAGAAAGGTTGAATAAGTTAGGACTATTCCCTGGAATGTAGAAGAATGAGGGGTGATTTGATAGAGGTGTATAAAATTATGATCGGTATTGATAGAGTGAATGCAAGCAGGCTTTTTCCACTGAGGGTAGGGGAGAAAAAAAAGAGGTCATGGGTTAAGTGTGAAGGGGGAAAAATTTAAAGGGGACATTGGGGGGGCTTCTTCATGCAGAGAGTGGTGGGAGTGTGGAATGAGTTGCCAGATGAAGTGGTGAATGTGGGCTCACTTTTGACATTTAAGAAAAACTTGGACAGGTATATGGATGAGAGGGGTTTGGAGGGATATGGCCCAGGTGCAGGTCAGTTGGACTAGGCAGAAAAATGCTTCGGCACAGCCAAGGGCCAAAAGGCCTGTTTCTGTGCTGTAATGTTCTATGGTTCTAAATGAAACCAGATTTAGAATTTCTGCCCTTTTTAAATCTTCCCCGCTTCACTGCCCGACGTCACAGACCTGTGCAGTCCCGCCTCTCTTAACTCCAATGAGATAACCTGCCATTGTTGTTCCACTGTCATACCAGTCTTTCCAGTCAACTTTAGCCAGCTCCTCCCTTATAGCTCCATAGTCCCCTTTATTCAACTGTAATACAGACACTTCTGATTTTCCCTTCTTCCTCTCAAATTGTAGATTAAAACTTATCATATTATGTTCACTACCTCCTAATGACTCCTTTACCTCGAGTTCCCTTATCAAATCCGGTTCATTACACAACACTAAATCCAGAATTGCCTTCTCCCTGGTAGGCTCCAGTACAAGCTGCTCTAAGAATCCATCTCGGAGGCACTCCACAAATTCCCTTTCTTGTGGTCCAATACCAACCTGATTTTCCCAGTCTACCTGCATGTTGAAATCCCCCATAACAACGTAGCATTACCTTTGCGACATGTCAATTTTAACTCTTGATTCAACTTGCACCCTATATCCAGGCTACTGTTTGGGGGCCTGTAGATAACTCCCATTAGGGTCTTTTTGCCCTTACAATTTCTTAGTTCTATCCATACTGACTCTACATCTCCTGATTCTATGTCACTCCTCGCAAGGGACTGAATTTCATTTCTCACCAACAGAGCCATCCCAACCCCTCTGCTGACCTGTCTGTCCTTTCAATGGGACATATACCCTTGAATATTCATTTCCCAACCCTGGTCCTCTTGCAGCCATGTCTCTGTTATTCCTACAACATCATACTTGCCAATTTCTAACTGAGCCTCAAGCTCATCCACTTTATTTCTTATACTTCGTGCATTCATATATAATACTGTACTTTTAATCCATTACTCCCCTCACCTTTCACATTGATTCCTATTGCACTTGGCCATATTCTCCGATCCTATCCTGAGCTTTCTGCCCCGTTAATTCTGTTGTCTTTCTTAACTTTTCTTATTCTCCCTTTCCCTTTAACTCCATCCTTATATTTCCAGTTCATCTCCTCCCCCCCATTACTTTGTTTAAACACACCCATGTAGCAGTGGCAAACCTGCCTGCCAGAATGCTGGTCCCCCGCCTGTTAAGGTGCAACCCGTCCCTTTTGTACAATTCATCCTTACCCCAAAACAGATCCCAGTGGCTTAAGAATCTAAAACCCTACTTGCCGCACCAGCTCCTCAGCCACACATTGAAATCACATATCTCCCTGTTCCTGCTCTCACCAGCATGAGGAACTGGAAGCAAACCAGAGATAACCATCCTGGAGATCCTGCTTTTCAGCCTTCTTCCAAGTTCTCTGAAGTCACACTGCAGAATTTCTTTCCTCTTCTTCCTGACGTCATTTGTGCTGACATGCACTACCACTTCCATATATTCACCTTCACCCTTGAGGATGCCCTGCAATCAGTCCATGACATCCTGGATCCTGGCACCAAGGAGGCAAAACACCATCCTTAAATCCCACCGGTTGCCACAGAAACCCGTTTCTGTACCTCTCACTATGGAGACCCCTACTACCATGGCTCTGCCTGACATCTGTCTCCTCAGTTTCACTTCAGCACCAATTTTTGATTCACAGACCTGTCCACCTCTCAGACTGGTAGTGTCTTCTGTCCCAGCAGCTTCCAAGAGGAATGCCGCACATTCTCAGGAAAAAGTATGGCAGAAATGTAGCAAATGTTCAGGGGATATTTGTGTGGGGTTCTGTGTAGGTACATTCCAATGAGACAGGGAAAGGATGGTAGGGTACACAAACTGTGGTGTACAAAGACTGTTGAAAATCTAGTCAAGAAGAAAAGAAAAGCTTACAAAAAGTTCCAAAAACTAAGTAATGATAGAGAACTAGAAGATTCTAAAGCTAGCAGGAAGGGGCTTAAGAATAAAATTAGGAGAGCCAGAAGGGGTCATGAGAAGGCCTTGGCAATCAGGATTAAGGAACCCCGCAAGGCATTCTCCAAGTATGTGAAGAGCAAGAGGATAAAACTCGAGAGAATAGGACCAATCAAGTGTGACAGTGGAAAAGTGTGTATGGAACCAGAAGAGATAGTGGAGATACTTATGTCATAAGGGAACAGGAGGCTGGACCCAAGTGCAGGACACAGGCACTGAAGTACTAGGGGCAGGACAGGAACAACTAAACAATAGACAAGATGTGGTGACCGTGGTGTGCATGAGGGACATGACATTCAAGGTGATTCTGGGATTCCAGGAGAGTCTTAGAGTTCAGGCAAGGCAGGATCCCAGAGTTCACTGGGCAGGCCACATAACTCCTGGGCAGGGCCTAAACCTCCCAGGCAGGAACACAGGGGCCTGGGAAGGTCACAGGACACTTGGGTAGGTAGCAGGGCACAACCCATCAGCAGCAAGGAATAGAAAGGGGCAGAGTCCCCCACCAGGCAACAGCAGTCCAGCCAGGCTTGCCCAACAGAGGCAAGGGATAGGAAGGGAACTAGGTCTAGGGTGACTGCCCAACTTACTCAAAGAACTCATCTTTAACAAGGGGAACTCCATGCCAGAGCAAACCCCCCCCCCCCCCAGTCCCAGAGCCCCCTATATACACCGCCAGCCAATAGGCATCAGGTGTGCCTCCTTGAGCCCCAACAAGCCACGATGATCCAAAGTTGTGACTAATTGGGCTCAAGGATGAAAGGAGGGACGGCTACAAGACCCGGAGTCCGGAGTCCGCAGACCGGATCAAGACCCAGAATGCGGGCTCCAGACCAGATCATAACAACTTAACAAATACTTTGCTTCAGTATTCGCTACGGAAAAGGATATTGACGATTGTAGGGATGACTTAAAGCAGACTGAAATGCTTGAGCATATAGACATTAAGGAAGAGGATGTCCTGAAGCTTTTGGAAAGCATCAAGTTGGATAAATCACCGGGACTGGACCCCAGGCTACTGTGGGAGGTGAGGGAGGAGATTGCTGAGTCTCTGGCAATGATCTCATCAACGGGTATGGGGGAGGTTCTGGAGGATTGGAAGGTTGCAAATGTTATTCCCTTATTTATGAAAGGGAGTAGAGATAGCCCAGTAAATTATAAACCAATAAGTCAGTGGATGATAAGTTGATGGGGAAGATCCTGAAAGGCAGGATTTATGAACATTTGGCGAGGCATAATATGATTAGGAATAGTCAGTATGGCTTTGTCAAGGGCAGGTTGTGCCTTATGAGCTTAAATGAATGTTTTGAGGATGTGACTAAACATGTTGATGAAGATAGAGTCGTAGATGTAGTGTATATAGATTTCAGCAAAGCATTTGATAAAATACCCCATGCAAGGCTTATTGGGAAAGTAAAGAAGCATGGGATCCAAGGGGACCTTGCTTTGCGGATCCAGAATTGGCTTACCCACAGAAGGCAAAGAGTGGTTGTAGACAGGTCATATTCTGCATGGAGGTCGGTGACCAGTGATGTGCCTCAGGGATCTGTTCTGGGACCCCTTCTGTTCATGATTTTTATAAATGACCTGGATGAGGAAGTGGAGGGATGGGTTAGTTAATTTGCTGATAACACAATGGTTGGGTGTATTGTGGATAGTGTGGAGGGCTGTCAGAGGTTACAACAGTACATCAATAGGATGTAAAACTGGGCTGAGAAGTGGCAGATAGAGTTTAACCCAGATAAATGTGAGGTGGTTCATTTTGGTAGGTCAAAAATGATGGCAGAATATAGTATTAATGGTAAGACTCTTGGCAATGTGGAGGATCAGAGGAATCTTGGGGTCCATGTCCATAGGACACTCAAAGCAGCTGCACAGGTTAACTCTGTAGTTAAGAAACCATATGATGCATTGGCCTTCATCAACCATGGGATGGAGTTTGAGAGCTGAGAGGTAATGTTACAGCTATATAGGGCCCTGGTCAGATCCCACTTGGAGTACTGTGCTCAGTTCTGGTCACCTCACTACAGGAAGGATGTGGAAACTATAGAAAGGGTGCAGAGGAGATTTACAAGGATGTTGCCTGGATTGGGGAGCACCTTTTATTAGAATAGGTTGAGTGAACTCAGCCTTTTCTCCTTGGAGCGATGGAGGATGAGAGGTGACCTAAAAGAGGTGTATTAGATGATGAAAGGCATTAATCATATGGATAGTCAGAGGCTTTTTCCTAGGGCTGAAACGGCTAAGAGGGCACAGCTTTAAGGTGCTTGGAAGCAGGTTCAAAGGAGATGTCAAGGGTAAGATTTTATGCAGAGTGTGGTGACTGCGTGGAATGGGCTGCCAGCAACGGTGGTGGAGGTGGATACAATAGGGTATTTTAAGAGACTCTTGGATAGTTACATGGAGCTTAGAAGAATAGAGGGCTATGGGTAACCCTAGATAATTTCTAAAGTAATACATGTTTGGCACAGCATTGTGGGCTGAAGGGCCTGTATTGTGCTGCAGGTTTTCTATGTTTCTATGTTCCTATGTTTGTATAACTCCCATCAGGGTCTTTTCACCCTTGCAGTTTCTTAGCTCAACCCACAATAATTCTACACCTTCTAATCCAATGTCACCTCTTTCTAATGATTTGATTTATTTTTTTCCTCCTTAACTTCATCTACAAACAGCATTGAGATACCCTCCATAATGGTCAGGTAGCCCTTTTGGGATAGTGCTCGAGAGGGAGAAAGATTAGCAATCGGTTGGAGGAACTTCCTAACCTTAAAGAGTGTTACATGATTTTTAAATTCATTAAAATGGGCAATCAGCTCTTGATTTAAAGCTGTAACATGGAGAAGGAGTCAGAATAGACTGGTTGGCTTTACTGTCTGCTCCACCATTCAACAGGATGACGGTGATTATTACCATATCCCCATTCCCATCCCATACCTTATGATGTCTTTTGCATAAAATCTAATCCTTATTTAATTTGACAATTTGACTTCCCCAGCCCTGTGTGACCGACACTTCCACACATTTACTACATTCTGAGTGAAGAAATTTCTCTTCATCTCTATTTTGACTAAGGCTGTAGTGACAAGGAGAGATTGAATAAAATGTGTTTATTCTCTGATGAATAAATTAAATATCTTGCAATAAAACAAAATGTTAAATGTTTAAATTGCTGCTCAGTCAAACTGAGGCATTCAACAAAATGCAGTGACACTTGCAAATGATCTAAATGCCGGGTGAGTCAGTGTCTGCGGCCATAGAATTAAACTTAATGTGATCTGATGTCACTGTGATTATATTAAAATATAAATGCAACCTCACCAAAATGTACTGTACATACTTTAATGAGATCAGATTTAAAATCTGAGGAGATTTGTAACTTTTGATGTGCAATTAGACTAGATTTCTAACACTTTGCCTGAATATGTTCCAATACTTTGAAGAATGAATATGTAGCCAGTCATAATCCATGTCAGCAGGCTGTTCAACCCAACTGGTCAATAATATCCTAGATCCCCCTGAGTCTTTTCCTATCTATGTACCTGTTCAAGTGCCTTTGAAAAGTTGGTATTGTACCTACCTCAACCACTTACTTTGGCAGCTCCTTCCAAATATGGAACACACTCTGGGTTAAAAAGTTACATTTCTTTCCTTGCACCCTATATCCATTTCCTCTACGTCCTGATTCCCCAACTCTGTGAAAAAGACTGTCTATGCACCTCATGATTTACTACACTTCTATAGGATCACCCTTCCTCTACTATGCTAAAATCCCAGCCTCCACAATCTCTCTCCATAATTTGGTCCCTCGAGTCCTGGCAATATTGTTGTAAGTGTCCTTAAACTTTTTCCAGCTTAATGACATCTTTCCTACAGAACACTTACACAATTTTGCAAATGTCGGCCTCACAGAGCAAAGAGTTAAGTTGTACCACAGAAGCAAAATTCACCAGGGCGAAGAACACAGGACTAAAGGTGTTGTATTTAAATGCATGTAGCATCTGGAATAAAGTGGGCAAACTCGTGGTGCAATTAGAGATTGGTCAGTACGACATTGTGGGCATCACTGAGTTGTGGCTGAAAGAAAGTTATAGTTGGGAGTTTAACATCAAAGGATATACTTTGTATCGAAAGGACAGGCAGGAAGGTAAAATCGGTGGTGTGTCTCCATTGGTAAGAGAGAGAATTACACCTTTAGAAAGAGGTGACATAGAGTTGGAGAATTTTGAATCTTTGTGGGTGGAGTTAAGAAACTGTAAGGGTAAAAAAAAATATGGGAATCATATATAGGCCTCCAGATAGACAATAGACAATAGACAGTAGGTGCAGGAGTAGGCCATTCGGCCCTTCTAGCCAGCACTGCCATTCACTGTGATCATGGCTGATCATACACAATCAGTACCCCGTTCCTGCCCTCTCCCCATATCCCTTGGCCCCGCTATCTATAAGAGCTCTATCTAACTCTCTCTTGAATGCATCCAGAGTCTTGGCCTCCACTGCCTTCTGGGGCAGAGCATTCCACATATCCACCACTCTCTGGATGAAGAAGTTTTTCCGCATCTCTGTTCTAAATGGCCTACCTCTTATTCTTAAACTGTGGCTTCTAGTTCTGGACTCACCCATCAGCGGGAACATGCTTCCTGCCTCCAGTGTGTCCAATCCCTTAATAATCTAATATGTTTCAATCAGATCCCCTCTCATCCTTCTAAATTCCAGTGTATACAAGCCCAGTCGCTCCAATCTTTCAACATTTGACAGTCCCGCCATCCCGGGAATTAACCTTGTGAACCTACGCTGCACTCCCTCAATAACAAGAATGTCCTTCCTCAAATTTGGAGACCAAAACTACACACAATACTCCAGGTGGGGTCTCACCAGGGCCCTGTACAGCTGCAGAAGGACCTCTTTACTCCTATACTCAATTCCTCTTGTTATAAAAGCCAGCATGCCATTAGCTTTCTTCACTGCCTGCTGTAACTGCATGCTTGCTTTCATTGACTGATGTACAAGAACACCTAGATCTCGTTGTACTTCCCCTTTTCCTAACTTGACTCCATTTCCTAACTTGGCTCCAGATAGCAGCCAAGATGTGGGGTTGAGGTAGCAAAGTGAGCTGGAAAGGGTATATATGAAGGGAAATGTCACAATTGTAATGGGGAACAATATGCAATGGAACTGGGAAAATCAGGCTGGAGTCAGATCGCAGGAGAGGGAATTTGTTGAATGTTTACGTAATGGATTTTTAAAGCAGCTTGTGCTTGAGCCTACTTGGGGAAAGGCTATCTTAGGTTGGGTGTTGTGTAATAACTCAGGTTTTATCAGGGAGCTTAACATAAAGGAACCCTTAGGAGACAGTGATCATAATATGATTGAATTAATACTGCAATTTGAGAGGAAGAATCTTAAGTCACATGTATCAGTATCGCAATGGAATAAAGGGAATTACAGAGGCATGAGAGAGGAACTTGCCCAGGTGGATTGGAGGAAGATATTGGTGAGGATGATGGCAGAACAGAGGCAGCTGAAGTTTCTGGGAATAGTTCAGAAGGTGCAGGATAGATATGTCACACAGCAGAAGTTCTCAAATGGCAGGGCTAGGTAATCATGTCTGACAAGGGAAGATAGGGTCTGCATAAAAGCTAAGAAAGGGCATATACTGTAGCAAAAGTGAGTGCAAAGTTGGATGATTGGGAAGTTTTTAAATTCAACAAATGCCAGCTAAAAAAGGTATAAGAAGGGAAAATCTGAAATATGAGGACAAACTAGATGATAGCATAAAGAGGGATTCTAAAAGATTTTTTCAATTAAATAAAGAATAAAAGGGAGGTGAGAGTTGACATTGGATTATGCTGGTGAGGTAGTAATGGGGGACAAAGAAATGGCAGATAAACTTAATTACTACTTTTCTTCAGTCTTTACTATACAAGACACCAGCTGTATGCCTGAGGTCCATGAGTGTCAGGGAGAGGGAGAGAGTGCAATCGTTTTTTCAAAGGAAAACATGCTAGGCAAATTGAAAGATTTTAAGATGGATAAGTCACCTGCACCAAATGGACTACATCCCAGAGTCCTGAAAGAGGTTGCTGAAGAGATAGCAGATGCATTGGTCATAATCTTTCAAGAATCATTTGATTCTGGCATGGTCCCAAAGGACTGGAAAATGGCAAATGTCACTCCAGTCTTTAAGAACGGAGGAAGACAAAATAGATGAAATTATAGGCCAGATAGCCTAACCTCGGTGGTTTGGAAAGCATTGGAGTCTATTATTAAGGATGAGGTTTCAGAGTAATTGGTGACTAATGATAAAATAAGTCAAAGTCAGCATGGTTTCTGTGAAGGGAAATCTTGCCTGACAAATCTGTTGGAATTCTTTGAAGAACTAACCAGCAGAGTGGACAAAAGAGAGGCAGTGTTTGTCATTTACTTAGATTTTCAGAAAGCATTTGATAATGTGTCTCACATGAGGCTGCTAACAAAATAAAATCTTATGGTGCTACAGGAAAGATACTGGCATGGATTGAGGAATGACTGACAGGCAGGAAACAGCGAGTGGGAATAAAAGGGGCTTTTTCTGCTTAGCTGCCAGTAACTAGTGGTGGTCTTCAAGGGTCAGTATTGGGACCACTATTTTTCGCATTGTTTGTCAATGACTTAGATAGTGGAATTGATGGCTTTGTAGTAACATTTGTGGATGATACAAAGGTAGATGGAAGAGTAGGTAGTGCTGAGGAAGCAATGCGATTGCAGCAGGACTTCGACAAATTGGAAGAATGGACAAAAAGTGGCAGATGGAATACAGTGTTGGGAAATGTATAATGTATTTTGGTAAAGGAACAATAGTGCAGACTGTTATCTAAATGGGGAGAAAATTCAAACATCAGAGGTGCAAAGGAACTTAGGATTCCTCATACAAGACTCCTAGAAAGTTAACTCACAAGTTGAGTCTGTGGTAAAGAAGGCAAATATAATGTTGGCATTTACTACAAAGGGAATAGAATATAAAAACAAGGAGATAATACTGGAGCTTTATAAAACACTGGTCAGGCCACACTTGAAGTATTGTGAATGGTTTTGGGCTCCTTATCTCAGAAAGGATGGGTTGTCTTTAAAGACAGTCCAGAGGAGGTTCCCAAGGATGATTCCAGGAATATGAGGAGTGTTTGGCAGCTTTGGGCCTGTACTCACTGGAATTTAGAAGAATGCGTTGGGATCACATTGAGGAAGAATGGACAACAATATGGAGATATCAATGGAAGTGTACCAATTCACAGAAATGGAGGGAGTTTGGATGGAAAAACTTGATAAGATATTTTCTTACACCCTCTCAGAAATCCCATTATAATAGTAACCTCCCTGTTTGCTGGAGAAATTGTGGAAATCAAAATGCAAATCATTATCATATTTTTTGGGACTGCCCTGTTATCAAAAACTATTGGAGGGGGAATACACAATGCCCTACAAGACATCTTTAAATGTGAAATACCCTTGGAGAATAAGACCATATATTTTGGATATATACCTCAAGAATGGTTGAAAAGAGATAAATATTTAATGAATATACTGTTGGTGGCTGGTAAAAAGACTCTTACTAGGAAATGGTTATCACAGGAGAGCCCAACTTTAAATACATGGATGGAAATTACAAAGGACATTTACAAAATGGAGAAGATAACAGCATCTGTTAATCATAAGCTGGAACAATTTGATTCCTACTGGGGAAAATGATTTAACTACGTAATGCCTCATAGGCCTGATTTTATTCTCACAAATCAATGAATCTGTTGTAAAAAAAAAAGAGATCACTCCCTACTTGTACATAGTTCTTTCCTTGTGCTTGTTTTTTCTTTCCACTCTTTTCTATAAGTGTATACCCCAGATAAATACTTTGTGAAGATTTTGTGATATATATGATTATATGATGTATATGTACAATGTCTGGAATACATCTTATGGAAATGTTTGTTTGATGAATTTCAATAAAAAAATAAATTACAAAAAAAAGAAACCTACCAAATGTTGAAAGGACTGGATAAGGTGGATGTGCTGAGGATATTTTCTCTGGTGAGGGTAACCAGAACTAGAGAACACAGCCTCAGAATTGAGGGGTGACCTTTTAGAACAGAAATAAGGAGGAATATTTTTAGCCAAAGAGTGGTGAATCTGTAGAATGCTCTGCTACAGACTGTGGTTGAGGCTAAGTCTGTGAATATACTAAGCAGAAGTTGATAGATTCCTGATTCGTCAGGGCATCAAGGGATATGGTGAGAGGGCAGGTATATGGGGTTGAGTGGGATCCAGGCTCAGCCATGATGGAATGACAGAGGGCCTTGATGGGCTGAATGGCCTAATTCTACACTTATGTCTTATTGTCTTATCAAAGTCTTGCCCAACTGCAACATGACATCACAACTTCCACTCTCAGAGCTCCGACTAGTGAGAGCCAGCATTTCAAAAACCTTCTTCTGTGACCTGTGATCTTCTTACCTCTGACACTATTTTCAGGGATGAATTTTAATACCTGCTAAAATAGAATTGTGACCATAATACCATGCAAAAATATTGCTTTAATTTAAACAGCCTGTACAGTTATACAACAAAACCACTTGGTGGGCCAATTTCAACTGCCCACATTCTCCAAAATACTTTCCTTGGCTTCTATTGCTAAGTCCTGAAAAAGAGTCTTGACCCAAAACATCAACTATTTACTAATTTCCATAGATACTGCCTAACCTGGTGAACTCATCCAGCATTTTGTGTGTTGGTCTGGAATTCCAGCAGAAATACTGTCTGACTGGCTGTGTGTGTGTGTGTGTGTGTGTGTGTGTGTGTGTGTGTGTGTGTGTGTGTGTGTGTGTGTGTGTGTGTGTGTGTGTGTGTGTGTGTGTGTGTGTGTGTGTGTGTGTGTGTGTGTGTGTGTGTGTGTGTGTGTGTTATTCTAGATTTCCAGCACAGATGCTGCCCGACTGGATGAGTTCCTCTAGCATTCTGTGGAATTTCTAGCATCTGCAAAGTCTCTTGTGTTTATTCTATTTCTGAAGTTAGGATGCAAATACAACATTTGTTTTCTTGTATCATTAAAAGGATTCTGTCTGAATTTCATCGAATACTTATCAATCCTAGGGATCAGAGGGACCTATGCATTTATTAAGAAAGAATCAAAGAGAATTTCATTTAGACCCTTTCAAAGAAACACCTGTGGTAATTTATATTGTTTTCTGGATAAAGTACATGGCCTGACTCCAGAGGTACATTTTCACATCAATATGCACTGCACACCAGTGTGAAACCAGCAATATAATTGTTCACATCACTCTTGTGAAATAATCTAAGTCAAAACAAAATGTGTGCTCTTCTATTTCAATAGCTTTTCCCTATATCTTGAAAATTGCCCAACAAAGTCAAGATAAGAACTATTTTTATTTTTGCTTCAAGTCAGAAAATAGCATTTATCTGTAATAGTAGTCTATATCAGAGCTACATAATAGGTTAGAGGTTTGTTGTGCAATTTAAAATGCATTTTTATAAATTACTTAAGTTCCTACTTAGTATTTTGAAGTTGGTTTGAGGTTAAATAATTAGTAATTGGTTTATTATTGTCACACAGAAGAAAGAAGGGCTCAAGTTTATTTTTGTTCTCTTTATATCTGCTCAGGTAGGGACAGTAGGGATGACAAGCAGGATAGTGAAATGCTTCTCTTGTGGGATGTGGGAAGGCAAGAAGACCGCCAGTGTCCCTGATGACTACAACTGCAAGAAGTGCATCAGCGTTCAGGAGTCAGACGTGGAACTGGATGAATTCTGGATCATTCAGAAGGGTGAAGGGGTGATAGATAGGACATATAGAGCGGTAGTTACATCCAAGGTGCAGGACACAGAAAACTGAGTGACAGTTGGGAAGGGGAAAGGGGTTAAGGAGCCAGTGAAGAGTACCCCTGTGGCCATCCCCCTCAACAACAGGTATATCACTTTGGATACTGTAGTGGGTGGGGAGGTGGCCTAACAGAGGAAAATCACAGTGGTTGGGTCACTGTGTCTGCCTCTTGAGACTCAGAAGGGAAGGGGGTGAGAAGAAGCATGCTGTGGTGATAGGGGATTTGTGAGCTCTGGGAACGGACAGAAGGTTCTGTGGTTGAGAATGAGATTTCCGGATGGTATGTTGCCTCCTGGGTGCCAGGGTCCAGCATATCTCGGATCAAGACCTCAGCATTCTTAAGTGGGAGGGTGAACAGCCAGAAGTTGTGGTCCATGTAGGTACAAATGACATGGGTAGGATGAGTGATGAGGCTCTCCATAGGGAGTTCAGGGAATTAGGTGCTAAGTTAAAGGGCAGGACTTCCAGGGTATGATCTCAGGATTGCTACCTGTGCCATGTGCAAGTTAGGCCAGAACTAGGAAGATTACACTAGGTAAAACAAAGATTGGAGGTGTTGTGGATAGTGTGGAGGGCTGTCAGAGGTTACAGTGGGACATTGATAGGATGCAAATCTGGGCTAAGAAGTGGCAGATGGAGTTCAACACAGATAAGTGTGAAGTGGTTCATTTTGGTAGATCAAATATGATGGCAGAATATATATTAATGGTAAGACTCTTGGCAGTGTGGAGTATCAGAGGGATCTTGAGGTCTGAGTCCATAGGACGCTCAATGCAACTGCGCAGATTGACTCTGTGGTTAAGAAGGCGTATGGTGTATGCGGATACGATAGGGTCTTTTAAGAGACTTTTGGATAGGTATATGGAGCTTAGAAAAATTGAGGGCTATAGGTAAGTCTAGTAATTTCTAAGGTCGAGACATTTTCGGCACATTAGAAAGAGGTGACATAGGGTCGGAAAATGTTGAATCATTGTGGATAGAGTTAAGGATCTGCAAGGGTAAGAAGATGCTGACTTGAGTTGTATACAGACCCCCAAAACAGTGGTAAGGATGTGACCTACAAATTGCAATAGAAGATGCCAAAAGGGCAATGTTACAATAGTTATGGGGGACTTCAATTTGCAGGTAGATTGGGAAATCAGGTTGGTGCTGGATTCCAGGAGGGTCTATTTAAAGCGTGCCTATGAGATGACTTTTTAGAGCAGCTCGTGGTTGAACCCACTAGAGGATCAGCTATACTTGATTGAGTGTTGTGCAATGAACCAGAATTGGTTAGGGAGCTTAAGATAAACGAAGCCATGGGGGTAAGTGATCATAATATGATCGAATTCACACATACAATTCAGAAGCAGAAGATAAAGTCAGATGTTTCAGTATTACAGTGAGATAAAGGGAGTTACAGAAGCATGAGAGACGAGTTGGTCAGAATTCATTGGAAAAAAAACACTGGCAGCCATGCCGGCAGAGCAGCAATGGTTGGAATTTCTGGAAGCAATTCAGAAGGCACAGGATATATGCATCCTTTGGAATGTGGGAGGGAATCAGAGCACTTGGGGGAATGCATGCGATCACAGGGAGAACATACTGATACGTACCCCGTAACTGGGTGTCTGACAAGCAGAGAAAGAAGAATCCGTTGGAGTCTGGTGGTACCAAACTAAAGATGTTTATTAGTAAACTACACAATACAATATCAAAAATGCAAATATACATATAAAACAAGTTAGCAGTAATAAACATAAAAGTGTAGGAATAAAAATAATCAATAATAAACAAGCTCTATCGATGTCTAGGGGTAAATGAATTGTCATAGAAAAGTATAAAGTTCAGTTCATAAACGCTGAGGTAGTTATGGTTGTTGTGTTGAAATCATTGGAGAGAGAGAGAGAGAGAGAGAGCAAGTGAGATGTAACAGCTACAGCAGCCAAACCTTCCATTGCTTTCTTAATCCGTCGTATCGTTGTGGTCATTCAGTTCTGACCCCTCTGGTCTTCAGCTAGACCATTCTTCTGTGGTGGACTCGTCACTCTGGCATGAGTAGACACACACACAAGTCCCCACCGGCCCTGCTGTAACACTGTGAGCTTTACTGACCGATCTCCTGATTCGGTCTCCAAAGCCCCCACCTTTCTGTGGGTTCCCAACACTCAATCAGTGTCCACTGGTGTGTCTGAAGGGTGTCTCTCCAGACCTGTCTCTTATCCCCACTCACGGGGTCTCAGCTATCCATCAACTCTGAATGACCGTGTCCATCAAATCAAGCCACTCCTGCTATCTCCTGAGGAATGTTAATGAGCAAAGTACAGTCCTTGTAGCAGAAAGTAAATAATCCAGAAAGAGTCATAATACAGTAAATCAACAGTCTCTCTCTCCCCTCTCTTATCTGTAGCAGATGTTCTTGTCTGGGCTTTATCTCTCTCAATAATAGCATAACAACAGCAATAGTTCGTAGTTCTCAGGAGGGGGGGTCGGGAATGGTTAACTCTGCACCCCATTGTCCATCAGGTCTGTTCATCACTCATAACAATACTCCTTACTCCTTGCAATTCAGAAGGCATAGGATATATACAACTCAAAGCGGAAGAAGTTTTACAAAGGAAAGATGACACAACCATGGTTAACAAGAGAAGTCAAAGCCCACGTAAAAAATTAGTAGAAAATTAAAGGATTGGGAAGCTTTCAAATACCAACAGAAGACAACTAAAAAAGTTAGATATGGCCCTTGTGGCTAAAGGGATCAGGGGGTATGGAGAGAAAGCAGGTACAGGGTTTTGAGTTGGATGATCAGCCATGATCATACTAAATGGCGGTGCAGGCTCGAAGGGCCGAATGGCCTACTCCTGCACCTATTTTCTATGTTTCTATGTTTCTAAAAAAGTCGTTAAGAAAGTAAAACTAGAATACAAAAGTAAGCTATCCAATAATGTTAAAAAGGAAACCAAAAGTTTCTACGGATACATAAGGTGTAAAAGAAAGGCAAGAGTGGATATCATAAAACAATGCTGCAGAAGTAGTAATGGGGGCAATGAAATAGCAGATGAACTTAAATATTTTGCAAGAGTTTTGACTGTGGAATACACTAGCAGTATGCTGGAAGTTCTAGGCGTCAGGGGACATGAAGTGTGTGAATTTACCATAATAGAGAGAAGGTTCTTGGGAAACTGGAAGGTCTGAAGGTAGATAAGTTACCAGGACCAGATGATGTACACCCCAAGGTTATGAAAGAGCTAGCTGTAGAGGCATTAGTAAGGATCTTTCAAGAATCCTTAGATTCTTAATCCTTAGAAATAGAGAGGCTACAGAAGAACTTTGACAGATTAGGAGAATGGGCAAAGAAATGGCAGATGGAATATAGTGTCGTGGAGTCATGCATTTTGGTGGAAGAAATGAAAGGGTTGACTATTTTCTAAATGGATAAAAAATACAAAAAAAAAAATGAGGTGCAAAGAGACTTGGGAGTCCTTGTGCAGGTTTCCCTAAAGGTTAACTTGCAAGTTGAGGCTGTGGCGAGGAAAGCAAATGAGATGTTAGCATTCATCAAGCATTAGAATATAAAAGTGAGGATGTAATGCTGAAACTTTACAAAACACTGGTAAGGTCTCACTTGGGGTATTGTGAGCAGGTTTGGGGCCCTTATCTTGGAAAGGATTTGCTGAAGCTGGAGAGGGTTCAAAGCAGGTTCACAAAAATGATTCCAGGATTGAACTGCTTGTCACTTAAAGATCTTTTGATGTCACTGAGCCTGTATTCACTGGAATTCATATTAATGAGGGGTGACCACGTTGAAACCTATTGAATGCTAAATGGCTTGATAGAATGAATATGGAGAGGATATTTCCTATGGTGGGAGAGTCTAAGACTCGAGGATACAGCCTCAGAATAGAGGGGCGTCCTTTTGGAACAGAGATGAGGAGAAAATTCTTTAGCCAGGGTGGTGAATCTGTGTAACTTGTTGCCATAGGTAGCTCTGTAGGCCAAGTCTGTTCTGTATACTTAAGGCAGAGGTTGATAGGTTCTTGATTGTTCATTGATATGGGGAGAATGCAAGAAATTGGGGCCGAGAGCAAGATTGAATTAGCCATGATGAAACGGTAGAGCAGACTTGATGGACCAAATGGCCTAATTCTATTCCTATATCTTATGGTCTTATGGTACTGTGAAATATGCTGGTATGCCATCCATACAAGGCAAAAGTTCATTGAGGTAGTCCAAAGGGAAAAGACTATACAACTGTAAGATACAGGACCAGAATTAGACCATTTGACCCATTGAGTCTGATCTGCCATTCCATCATGGTTGATTTATTATTGCTTTCAACCCCACCTTCCTGTCTTCTCCCCACAGACTTTGATGCCTTAACAACCAAGAACCTATCAACCTCTGCTTTAAATATATTCAATGACTTGTCCTCCACAGCAATGAACTCCACAGATTCACCACCCTCTGGATAAAGAAATCCCTTCTCATCTCAGTTCTAATTGGATGTCCGTCTATTCTGAATCTGTGCCCTTTGGTCCTAGACTTCCTGCTGTAGGAAACATCCTCACAACTTCCACTCTGTCTAGGCCTTTCGATATTCGATTGGCACAACCATTGTTGGTAGAATCTCAGGTGGTGATGAGAGGGCGTACAGGAGTGAGATGTGCCAACTAGTAGAGTGGTGTTGCAGCAACAACCTGGCACCCAACGTCAGTAAGACGAAAGAGCTGATTGTGGACTTCAGGAAGGGTAAGACGAAGGAACACATACCAATCCTCATAGAGGGATCAGAAATGGAGAGAGTGAGCACTTCAAGTTCCTGGGTGTCAAGATCTCTGAGGGTCTAACCTGATCCCAACATATCGATGTAGTTATAAAGAAGGCAAGGCAGCGGCTATACTTTATTAGGAGTTTGAAGAGATTTGGCATGTCAACAAATACACTCAAAATCTTTTATAGTTGTACCATGGAGAGCATTCTGACAGGCTACATCACCGTCTATCATGAAGGGGCTACTGCAGAGAACCAAAAGAAGCTGCAGAAGGTTGTAAATCAAGTCAGCTCCATCTTGGGAATCAGCCTACAAAGTACCCAGGACACTTTTAGGGAGCGGTATCTCGGAAAGGCAGTGTCCATTACTAAGGACCTCCAGCATCCAGGGCATGCCCTTTTCTCACTGTTACCATCAGGCAGGAGATACAGAAGCCTGAAGACACACACTCAGCAATTCAGAAACAGCTTCTTCCCCTCTGCCATCTGATTCCTAAATGAACATTGAATCTTTGGACACTACCTCACTTTTTTTTAATATACAGTATTTCTGTTTTGCACATTTTTAAAATCAATTCAATATATGTAGTTTACTTGTTTATTTATTATTATTTTTTTATTTTATTTATTATTTTTCTCTCTCTGCTAGATTATGTATTGCATTGAACTGCTGCTGCTAAGTTAACAAATTCCACGTCACATTCCGGTGATAATAAACCTGATTCTGATTCTGATTCTAATTCTGAGCTCCCCCTTCATTCTTCTAAACTCCAGTGGGTACAGGGCCAGAGCCATCAAACCCTCCTCTTATGTTAAACAGTTCAGTTCTTCCTCTTCTAATGTCTCTATTTTCTTTTTCCAGGTGGCTGGGGCTCTGTTGGACTCTGTGATCTGCAGCGGAATCAAACAACAGTTCTACACAGTGGCATGTTCCCATTCTTGGAGTTCACTGATTGGCTGTGTTTTCAATATGTCCAAGTGTGACCTGAAGTCGGGTGTCTTCAGGGTGCGGACTTTTGCAGCCCTGCGATCACGAATTCTTGGCAGTATCACAAACTGAAGCATCGCAGGAAGCTGGTATGTCGGGACAGCAAGAGAGACTGTCGGAGGCCTCTGCACTCAGTAATCGGTTACAGTTTCTCTCTCTCTCTCAATGGTGAGTGAGAGTTTGCTGCCGATTCTCTAGTCAGGGAACTCTAAGTAAAAAGTGACGCTTCAGACTGTGACTGTAACCTTGAAACAGTGACTATTGTCTCCCTGTCACTGTGGAAAGAGCGATATCCATCTCTCCCTTGTCAGTGAGAGAGAGAGAGAGAGAGCAAGCCTGCGGGATGTCAAAGTGTTGGAGTGAACAGTTAGTTTTTGATGGACTGTAGACCGTGGGGGCTTTGCTGTTGCTGGCATGGTGGATGGTGGGAATGCTGATGCTTTATGCTGGAGTAAGTGGGGGAGAGGGAGGGTTGATGCTACTAACTGCTGTTTGTGCGTGGGAGGGGGAAGGGAGCTTTCAGGTTATTATGGTTTTTTTCTGTCATTTATTCAGGGAATAAAAACTGTTCACAATTTAACTTAAACTAATACTTTAAAGCTATTGACACCAATCACTGGACATGCAAAGCCAATCAATGAATGTTAGAATCATAGAACACCATAATATAAAATGTTCATGCTCATTGTTGGCCACTGAGAACTTCAGCATGAGATCAGGGAAATCATTAAGTGACCTTCACCTGGATTAACTTATTTTTAAAGATGTGTCCCTACCATTTAATGTACAGTTCAGGGCAGGTTTGTTTTGTCACTTGCTAGAGAGTGGGAGCCATCCCTCAACACTGGAGCAAAAGACGTACATTTTGAATGTCTGAGGTTTGTGCTCAGGAGCTTTAAGACTAGCTACCAGTATTGAACGTTCAAAGGGGTTCTGCTACTATTGAAAATTTGTTGTGCTGCAGTTACCTGTCTACATTCAACATGTTACAATTAGACAATTATATTGAAAGCAACTGTAGTTAATAACTTATTGTTCTCTTTGTGTTTAAAAAGTAAAAAATGTCATGTGAGGAGAGAATCACATTTGGAGAGGTTGAGAACGGTTTCTCCAGCAGCAAAATCTAGGACTGGAGTGATTTGCTGCGGAGGGCCCAGTTCCTAGCACGATGTTCAGTCAATTTAAATGATAGTCACCCAGATAGTCTGGGTGCTCCTCTTAGGCAATGCTAAGGCTATAAGACTTCCCCCAGCTGCTATGCTTTGTGTCTGCAACCTTTGTGGAAATTTTCCAACTAATATGATGAACCAATGATGAACCAAGGCTTTGGACCTACTCCAGGGATTTGGATCCAAGGACTCAATTTAGTTTAGATTGCTGTTGTTGTTGCTCGCTTCTATTGTTCTTATGATCTGTTTTGGTTTTTTTTCTCTTTCTCTGTGGGCACTGGGGATTGCTCATTTTTTATTTTTTTGTAATTTTTTTATTGAAGTTCATCATCAAACAAACATTTCCATAAGATGTATTTCAGACATTGTACATATATATCATATAATCATATATATAGAGATAGATAGATAGATAGATAGATAGATAGATACTTTATTCATCCCCATGGGGAAATTCAACTTTTTTTCCAATGTCCCATACACTTGTTGTAGCAAAACTAATTACATACAATACTTAACTCAGTAAAAAAAAATATGATATGCATCTAAATCACCGTCTCAAAAAGCATTAATAATAGCTTTTAAAAAGTTCTTAAGTCCTGGCGGTAGAATTGTAAAGCCTAATGGCATTGGGGAGTACTGACCTCTTCATCCTGTCTGAGGAGCATTGCATCGATAGTAACCTGTCACTGAAACTGCTTCTCTGTCTCTGGATGGTGCTATGTAGAGGATGTTCAGAGTTATCCATAATTGACCGTAGCCTACTCAGCGCCCTTCGCTCAGCTACCACAAATCTCCACAAAGTATTTATCTGAGCTATACACTTATAGAAAAGAGTGGAAAGAAAAAACAAGCAAAAGGAAAGAACTATGTACAAGTAGGGAGTGATCTCTTTTTTTACAACAGATTCATTGATTTGTGAGAATAAAATCAGGCCTATGAGACATTACGTAGTTAAACCATTTTTCCCAGTATGAATCAAATTGTTCCAGCTTATGGTTAACAGATGCTGTTATCTTCTCCATTTTGTAAATGTCCATTGTAATTTCCATCCATGTATTTAAAGTTGGGCTCTCCTGTGATAACCATTTCCTAGTAAGAGTCTTTTTACCAGCCACCAACAGTATATTCATTAATGACGAAGGGTCTCGGCCCGAAACGTTGACAGTGCTTCTCCTTATAGATGCTGCCTGGTCTGCTGTGTTCCACCAGTATTTTGTGTGTGTTGTTCATTAAATATTTATCTCTTTTCAACCATTCCTGAGGTATATATCCAAAATATATAGTCTTACTCTCTAAGGATATTTCACATTTAAAGATGTCTTGTAGGGCCATGTGTATCCCCCTCCAATAGTTTTTGATAACAGGGCAGTACTAAAAAATATGATAATGATTTACATTTTGATTTCCACAATTTCTCCAGCAAACAGGGAGGTTACTATCATAATGGGATTTCTGAGAGGGTGCAATAAAATATCTTAAGTTTTTCCATCCAAACTCCTTCAATATCTGTGAACTGGGACACTTCCATTGATACCTCCATATTATTGTCCATTCTTCCTCAGATATAATTATCCCTCCTTCCTTCTCCCATTTTGTTTTAATGTATGAAGTCGAATGTGTTTTAAGATTTGACAACCCCTTATACATGCTTGAAATGATTCTACTACCATTATCTGAATTATATGCTTTTCTAAAAAGCTCTATCAAGCATGTATTTGCCTTGGTTACATTCTTAAGCATCTTATTAACATATTGTCGCATCTGTAAGTACTGATAAAAATCTTGTTTTTCTAATAAGTGTTTCTCTTGAAGCATTTCAAAACTGAACAGTGTTCCTTCTTTCATTATGTTGCAAAGAACTGTTATTCCTTTAGCTGTCCAGTCCTTAAATCTAGCATCCAATTTATTTGGTGTAAAATCCAAGTCATATGCACACCATTTAAGAATTGCAATATCTCCCTCTAGATTATATTCTTTTATAGTAGTTTTTCATATTTTAAGAATCAATTTCACCCATGGGTTATCAATAATATTTATGTACCTTTGCAGGTTGTTATCAGCCAAAATTGCTTGTATGGGGATGGGAAGTACCCGCTCCTCCATGTTTTTCCATTGAGCGTCATATGATAGGTTACACCAACATAACACAGCTCTCAACTGTGCTGCAAAATAATAATCTCTAAGGGAAGGTAGGCCCCATCCCCCCTTTCCCTTTGCTAATTGAAAAGTTTTGAGATGAACTCTAGGCCTTTTACCATGCCAAATATACCTTGATAGCATCTTGTTCCATTCATTGAATTGATTTTGATTAATCTCTATTGGTAGGGTCTGAAAGAGATATAACAGTCTGGGCAGTATATTCATTTTAATAGACTCAATCCTTGAACTGAGACTGAAAAAAGGAATTAGGTTCCATCTTGCCACATCTTCCTTAATTTTTTTATATAAAGGCTGATAATTACATTCTGATAATTTTGCCAAATCTTTTGGCATAATGATGCCCAAATATTTGAAAGACTCTGTGTGCCATGCTCAGGGGTATCGACTTTCAATTTCTCTTGGTGGGCTATAGTAATATGAAAGTAATTGGGTTTTATCTATGTTGACCTTGTATCCTAATAATTGACCATATTGTTCAAAGGATTGCATCAATTTAGGTAAAGAGTATGTTGGTTGCCCTAGGTAGATCAAAATGTCATCGGCATAACAAGCCAATTTATGCTCTGTCCCTTTAATAGTAATTCTCCTGATATCTTCAATTTCTCTGATGTGCTGAGCTAATGGTTCCAGATATAACGTGAAGAGTAGTGGTGACCATGCACAACCCTGTCTCGTGCCCCTTTCTAGGGTAAGACTATTTGATAAATATCCATTGATTTTAATCCTAGCAGTAGGATTGTCATATAGTGTCTGTATAGTTTTAATAATTGTGTCTTGGAAACCAAATCTATGTAAAACCATAGATTCCAATTAACCGAATCAAATGCTTTTTCAGCGTCCACACTTATCACTATTGCTTCAATTTTATTTTTTTTGTATATGATCCATAATGTGAAGTGTCCTTCATATATTGTCTTGAGTCTGGCGTTGTTGTATAAAACCTGTCTGATCATTACGTATCAGTATGGGTAGAAACTCCTCTAATCATTTGGACATGATGGAGGTAAATAACCTATAATCTACATTAAGAACAGATATTGGTCTAAATGACCCACATTCCATTTTATCCTTGCCTTCTTTCGGTATAGCTGAGATTATCGCTTCCTTCCAACTGGGTGGCATTTGTGCCTTTTTTAGAGCCCAGTTCAGTGTGGGGAGTAAAACAGGAATTAACTCATTTTTAAATTCTTTGTACCACTCTGCCGTATACCCATCTGATCCTGGTGACTTGCTTAATTTAAGCCTACTAATTGCAGCTTTTAATTCAACTTCAGTTATGTCAGCAATCATCATTCTATTTTGTTCTTCGCTTAAAGTGGGTAACTCTAGAGAATTTAAGAAGGTGTCAATTTGGGTTATGCTTCCCCCTGGAACTTTGGAATATAGAGTTTTGTAAAACACTTCAAAAGCTTCTTGAATTTCACTTAGCTTATTTTTTATCATTTTCATTCTTGGGTCCCTATTTCTATGAATTGTATTTTCTGCTATCTTTTTTTTCAGTTTCCACGCCAGTATTTTCATAGATTTTGATCCACTTTCATAATGTCTCTGTTTCAGAAACATTAAGTTTTTCCTGATTTCTTGCGTAGCCAAACTATTTATTTCATTCCTAATTCTTTTAATTTCCCTTAATGTATCCTGTGCCAAATTCAATTTGTGTTTTTTCTCTAGTTCCTTCAGCCTATTTTGTAATTCCTCTAATGTTTTATTCCTTATTTTTTTCTTATATGAAGATATCACTATAATTTTCCTTCTTAAGACCGCCTTCAGAGTATCCCATAAAATGGGAGGTGAAACCTCTCCATTATCATTAAATTCTAAGTAGAGACCAATTTCTTTTTTAATTTGTTCCTTAAAGTACGGATAATTGAGTAGACTTGAATTTAGTTTCCAAATAATATTCTTTGGTTGTAGGTCAAAATCAACAGATAAATATATAGGTGCATGGTCACTTACATCTATTGTCCCAATTCCACAGGTGTTTATTTTGTCTTTGACTTTTCCAAATGTTATGAAATAGTCTATTCTTGTATATACAGAATGTGGAGCAGAAAAATGAGTGTAATCCCTTCTGTCAGGGAAGAAGTCCCTCCATATATCAATTAAACCAACATACTCAAAAAGTGTATTAACTTTCTTATGTAAAGATTTTGTTTCATAGGTTTTTCTATTGGAAGAGTCTAAGTTTGGTTGTAATTGTAAATTTAAGTCTCCCCCACATATCAGTAGACCTTCTGTTTCCGTTACCATAATATCAGTAATTTTCTGAAAGAAACCAATATCACTTCCTGGGGGTGTGTATATATTCAATAGAGTAACTGAATTACCATCTATATTCCCCCTTACCAGAATATATCTGTCCTCTTTATCTCCCATTTCGAATACTTTTTCAAAAGTTAGCTTATTTTAAATAAGAATAGCAACTCCTCTCCTATGTCCTGATTTATATGAGGAGAAAAACAGATTAGTGAAGCCCATACTCTTTAGTTTTTTTATGCTCATTATCACTTAAATGAGTTTCCTGTAAATATATTACATAGGCTTGTTCTTTTTTCATTTTGGATAAAATTCTCTTATGTTTGATTGGATTTAATAGCCCATTTACATTAAAAGAAATGAATTTTACCTTGTCCTTAGCCATCTGTATTTATCTCTCAATGTATCATTGAAATTAGAATAAAACTTAATCGATCTACTCCCTGAACAAATAAGAACCAAGAAACGCAAATAATAACAAAAATGGCAACGAGTGTATAATTCCAAGGTTGAGGTCTCTAATAGATGACCCTGCGTTAAGCTAGAGGAAATGTCTAGCTGTGGGGGATAACCTCTCCTACTTGTGAGTTGAGGGCCCCCATTACAGTATTCATAAAAGTCAGTGAACAGATCCATTACACAGAAAAGATTTCCCTCTGTACTCCTATATATATATATACACACATATGTATATATACATACATACACACACACACATATATATACACACACACATTACACACATACACATATATGCACACATATATATATTCTCATTTTGCTAGGGAAAAAGGAGTAAGTGAGCGAATAAAGAATAACAACTAAGTAATATAAAATCCACATTATAATAAGTATTTCTCGAGATAGGTATATCACTGTGTACTTTTGCTTCTGTTTAGCTTCTGAACATTTTTAAAGTTAGCCAAATCTTATGGCTCTTCTGAAGGGGGTGAGGACTGTCTTTGGAAAACTCCCGGTCTCTTCCTGATATATTTCTCTCGGCCTCCTCCTGTCTCCTGCCTTCTCGATTCTCGCACTATTTCCCAAGCAGAGCGGGATAATTCCTCGTTCAGGCTTTCCCTCATTTTGGTCATGCTGACGGGCAACCCTCTGGCCTTCATGTCTGTAGTCGCCTCTTCCACTGTCTGGTACAACCGCATCCCATTGTCATAAAACACTCGAAGTTTAGCAGGGTATGGAGTTTGAAATCTAATCTTATTTTGCTTTAGTACTCACTTTACTTCAGAGTATTCTTTGCTTTTCTGGAGGATCGCGGTGGGGGGGGTAATCTTGGACGAAATATATTAATTTATCCTCTAAATACACTCTCTTCTTACCCCAGGCCCTTCATAGAATCTCCGCCTTGGTGCTGTACCGAAGGAATTTAATTATTATTAAGCGTGGCTTTCTATCCCGGGTAGGTTTTGGGACTAATGCGCGGTGGGCTCTTTTGACTTACAGCTTCATAGCCAGGGGAAGATCCAGCACATCCCGCAGTAACTTTCCGACAAACTCTGTCATAGACGAGCCCTCCCCTCCTTCTGGAATGTTGTAGATTCTGATATTTCTCTGCTGTGATCTTCCCTCCAGGTCAAGCAGTTTACCTTCTTGGTGATGTATTATTTTTATTGTCTTACTCAGTATCCATTCCACATTTTGAACTCGATCTTCCACCTTCTCAATTTGCGTCTCTGCCACCGTTATTTTTTTATTAACGCTGGCGAGCTCTGCCTTAATATCACAGAGCTGCTGCTTTATATCTTTCTGGACCTCCATTATTTCTTTCAGGATTTCGGAGATATTTGCCGCTTTGCCTGAACGAGGCCCAGTGTCCGCCTCGCTAGCACATGGTCGGGTCAGAGAGCCGCTCGCTGCACTCCTCTCGGACGCAGGCTCTGCCCTGTCGCTTTTTTTATTTCCATTTCTTTTCCCCATTCTTATCCCTCTTTTCAGTTCAAATACTTTTCTAAAAATATTATATTTGACGGGTTAACAGGGCTTAATACGCGTTTTTCTGGAGGAGCTAGTGACTTAAGCTGCCATTCTCGACGATGACGTCACCGGACGATTGCTCATTTTTTAAGTTGAGCTCTTTCGGGTTTGTTGCTTTGCGACTGCCTGTAAGCAAACAAATCTCAAGGTTGAATAATTTATACATTCATTGATAATAAATGCACTTTGAATCTTTGAAATCACTCCAGAACATCTGCTGGATGTTTTGAATAAAAAGTTTTAGATCTCCAAGTTACACCTTCTCTGTATTTAGTCAGACACAAAAGAGATAACAAAGAAGGCAGAGTTTTGGTTAAATGCCCAATTTAAAAGACAGAGTCTGTGATAGAGCTTCACTCCTTCACTGAAGAAATACTGGTGTGTTTGGATTGGGACTGGTGTTTATTTCTTTCTCACACAGAGAAATGAGTGCTGTTAACTGAACTACATCTGGCATCAATGTTATAAGAGATTATTATTATTCTTCTATTTAAAGATCTGTGAAGTAATTTCAATTCCTTTCAACATCTCTGCTTCTATTTGTCCAATCTGTTAATATTACACCTTGAACAAGTAGTTTGATGCCATAGAAGATCAAATCCCTTGTTTGAAATGCAGAGCTTTCAAATGTCAACGCTCACAGTGCACTTATCCTTTCATTTCTAATTTCTATTCCAGAAGCAATTAAATTTTGATTAAAAAACTTTAGGGTACATAAAACAAAGAAGTTGAAATTTGATGTTTATCAGAGAAAATATGGGTGAAGGGAGAGGGTAAATTTAAACTGTGGCCCACTGCACATACTATTGAGCGTAATATTTATACCGTGTTTCACTGCATTGGGAAGCAGATTATAGAAGTCAAATAACAGTGCAAACTTTGTCAGTAAATAGCAGTGGACTGGATGGGAAAGCACCAGTTACATAGAACATAGAACAATACAGCACAGTACAGGCCACTCGGCTGACAATATTGTGCTGACCCTTGAACCCTCCACCTTAAATTCCTCCATATACCTGTCTAGTAGTCTCTTAAACTTCACTAGTGTATCTGCCTCCACCACTGACTCAGGCAGTGCATTCCACGCACCAACCACTCTCTGAGTGAAAAACCTTCCTCTAATATCCCCCTTGAGCTTTCAGGTTACCCCTCTTATCTATGATAAGAGTCTTTTCTCCCCATTCCAAAACATCTAACAGGCCATTGTAAGGGGGCTTAAGATGTGCATCATGGCAGACAAAAACAAATGAGGTGGAATATTGTCAACAGGAACCCAAGAGTGCGGTACACCATAATGGGAGGTAGGAATAGGTGAAAAGGAATTGAATTTACTGAGGGGGGTGAAACGCAGTTCAGAGACTGACAAAGCCATCATGGTATCAGGAAGAAATCACCTGGCACTTGTAATGGCTGCCTGTATACCAATTCAGCCACAGATGACTGCAGGCCCTCTTTTGGAGCTGTTCTGAACCCCAGCAGGACCTACGGGAGATGATCATGCCAACATTCATCAGTCAGGGAGGTACTCAGAGCAGACTTTAAGGATTGGTGAAACCACTCACATAGGCTATTGAACTGCAGGTAATACGCCGTGGTGTGATGTAGCCTAATACTGAGGTTCTGGCCATCACAGCCCCTGAGGACAGATATGACCACAGTAAGAGGAAATACCAGATGAGGTGCCAAACAAGCGACACAGGTGCTGATGATCCACAGGATGACCTCTGGCCACCTGGTAGTACAGTCCACCATGGTAAGGAGGAGGGAAGAGAACTAACAAGGTCCACATTAACATGGTCATACCATCACTTGGGGACCTCAAAAGGTGCCAACAGCACCTGAATATGATGGTTAACTTTTGCCTGCTGGCACATAAAACAGGCTGTAGTCCAATCAAGCATGTCCCTTCTAAGGCCATTCCACACAAACTTTCGAGCAACCATTTTCTGTGAGATCTTTCAGTTTTTGGATGCAAGAGGCCATGTGGAGTTAAAAGCAGTCCATCTCCAGGTTGTAGGTACTATGGGGTGAGGGCGACTGGTTGAGACATCACATAGGAGAGAAACCCCAGCTTCCCGAACTTAATGTCAGGCAGCTGCAGGCCGGTGACTGCTGTTCGTAAGCCTGGACCTCTGGATCAGTAGCTTGGTCGGCTGCTGAGTACAGCCTCAATGGCTGGCCACAGCATTATTCTTCCCCTTGATATGTTGTGTCTCAGTTGTGAACTCTGGTATGTAGGCCAGTTGCCATTGCTGCTGTGCAGACCAAGGGTCTGATGTTTTGGCCATGGTGTGCATGAGGGGCTTGTGGTTAATGAATGCTGTGAAATTGCGACATTCAAGAAGAAGATGAAAATGGCGGACAGCCAGATAGACACTGAGAAGCTCGCAGTCAAACACGTTGCACTTCCTATAGTGGGGATTGAGCTGGCAGCTATAGAAGGCACTCGGCTGGCACACCCCTCTGACCAACTGTTCATCACCAATGCCCACACTATAGTCTGTAGTGTTAGTAGTAATGGCTATGGGTGCATCAGAAGGGTTGCGTTAGAAAGAGCTTGTTTGGTTTCATCAATTGGCCATGTCCGCTGACCAGTCAAGCACGTGATTAGGGGTATTGACTTTAAGCACACTATACAGGGGGAGCATAAGTTCAGCAGCTCACAGAATAAAGCAGTGATAAAAATTCACTATACTTAAAAACTCCTGTAGATTTTTCAGTAGTGCAGGGTGATAGGAAATCCACACCTTCTGCGGAGATGTGATGACCAAAATAGCCCCTAACTAGACTTCAGAAAATTTTATTTTTCCAGCTAAACATGCCAAAAAGTCCTGGATGTGTGGGACTGGATAATGGTTAGGGGTGGTGGCCTCGTTAAGGTATTGGTAATCGCCACATGGGCGGCAACCACTATTGGACTTAAGGACCATATGGAAGGGCAAAGCACAGGGACTATTCGACCAGCATACAATGCTAAATCTTTCCATTTTGGCAAACTCAACCTTTGCGGTTGCCAGCTTTTCTGTGTCCAGTCTGCACACACTGGCATGGACTGGCAGACCAGTTGTGAGAATGTGGTACTCGACCCCATGTTTTGTGACTGTAGTGGAGAATGTGGGCTTGGTAGGGTTTGGAAATTTGCCCAACAGTCAAGTAAACTCACAAACAGTAGTGCATACACTTGACAGAGTTGTTGTGGGGAACTTACTGGGGGAGCAGGGTAATGAACCAAAGTCCTTGACATCCACAAGCTAGCAGTCCTAAAGATTGACTAACGGTCCTTGGGCACACAGGAAATCTGCACCAAGCAGAGGTCTAGCCACCTTAGCCAGGATGAAGTCGCATGTGTAACATCGCCCACTGAAGCTAAGCATCACCTGTCGTATCCCGTAAGTCTGGATCCTGCTGCTTTTGGTCATCTCCAGCGAGGTTTTGTCGTATCATCGATGCTGAGCAGAGAGAGCAATTGTTTGGCGCTCAGACTCTGACAGTCTGTAATGGAGAGTTTCCAGTGATCATGTTCAGGCAGATGTTCCAGTACACTGACCACTCTTGCAGCTGTGCAGTTTCTGAGCAACACTACCACACAGAAATATTTGGTGTTGTCAGCAGAAATTTCTCACAGCACGAACCGGGCTTGTACACACCAAGTTTCAAAGCGACTGCGTTGTTGGACACGTTCAACACCTCTGGGATTGTCCTAGAACATTAGGGTCACAAAACTAGGTTTCCACAAATAAAAAAGGCAGAGGTGTTTTATGTTTAAAGAGCTTAGACCAGTGACCAATCTGGACATTGAAAGTTTTGAGAGGAGGGAATTTCATTCTGGTCCACTGCCCAAGTAGAAAAGGGAGCAGTGGGTGGCTGCAGTTTTGACCAGAGACCAATCCGCATTTGGGATTGATTAGCAAGAGCAAATTAAAGAAAGGCAGGGGCAACCACAGCAGCCATTGTCAAAGTGGACAGAGACAGAGTGGTGATCATAAGGCTTTAGCTCTTCAAGGCTTCAGTGAAGAGGGGCTACAAATGGAGAAAGCAAGAGAAAAGAAAAGTTCTAGGTTAAGTTTTCTTCTCCTGCTCTTCTTTATTCTGCTCAGCTAGTACACAGAGATGCCGGGTAGGATAGTAGAATGCTCCTCTTGAAGGACGTGGGAAGGAAGGGAGACTTCTAGTGTCCCTGATGACTACAACTGCAAGAAGAGCATCCAGCTGCAGCATCTAACAATCCGCATTAAGGAGTTAGAGCTGGAACTAGATGAACTCCAGATCTTTGGGGATGCTGAAGGGCTGATATATAGGTAGTTACGCATAAGATGGAGGTCACAGGAAACTAGGTGACAGTCAGTAAGGGGAAAGGGGTTAAGGAGCCAGTGCAGAGTACCCCTGTGGCCATTCCCCTCAATAACAGGTACATCACTTTGGATACTGTTGGGAGGTTGACCTAACAGAGGAAAGTCAGTGGTCAGGTCTCTAGCACTGAGTCTGGCTCAGTGACTCAGAAGGTATGGGAGGTGATGAGGGGGAGAGGAAAGCCATGCTGTGGTGACAGGGGATTTGTTAGTTAGGGGAATGGACAGGAGGTTCTGTGGGCAAGAACGGGATTCCTGGATGGTATGTTGCCTTTCAGGTGCCAGAGTTCAGGACATCTTGGATTGAGTCCCCAGCATTCTTAACTGGGAGGGTGAAGAACCAGAGGTAGTGGTCCGTACAGTACCAATAACGGGTAGAATGAATGATGAGGTTCCGCATAGGGAGTTCAAGGAGTTGGTAGTTAAAAGGGTAGGACCTCCAGGGTATGATCTCAGGATTTCTACCCATGCCACATGCTTGTGAGGCCACAACTAGGAAGATTAAACAGTTTAATATGTGGTTAAGGAATTTGTGTAGGATGTAGAAGGGACAGTTTGCACCTGAACTAGAGGGTGACTAATATCCTAGCGGGAAGTTTTGTTAATGCTGCATGGTGGGTTTAAACTAGAGTTGCAGGGGGATGGGAACCAGAGTGCCAGAACAGTTAGTGGAGAGTTTGTGGAGGCAGATATTGGTAAGACCACAGTCAAAGTTAGAGCATGGAGTGACTTGTGCCCTGAGGCTGTGTATATTTCAATGCAAGAAGTATCATAGGAAAAGCAGATGAAGATGAGGTAGCTGGTTGATAAAAAAGAGGCAATGTGTGGTGAGGAGAGGCTGTTAACAAGATGAGTTGCAATGTAAAAGGTGGACAAAATTGAAAAGAGTGATTACAAAACTGAAGGTGTTTTATCTGAATGTGCTCAGTAGATGGAATAAGGTAGATGAACTTGTAGCACAGTTGCAAAGTGGCAGGTATGATGTTGTAGACATCACTGAATCATGGCTGAAAGATTATGGCTGGGACCTTAATATCCAAGGATACACATTGTATCAAAAGAACAGGCAGTAAGGCAGAGGGGGTGGCATTGCTCTGTTGATTAAATAGGAAATCAAATATGAAAGAGGTTACATAGGGTTGGAAGGTGTTGAATCATTGTGGATAGAGCTAAGGAACTGCAAGAGTAAAGAGACCCTCATGGGAGTTGTGCACAGACACCTGAAACGGTAGTAAGGATGTGGCCTGCATATTACAATGGGACATAGAAAATGCTTGCCAAAATATCATTGTTACAATAGTCATGGGGGATTTCAATATGGAGGTAGATTGGAAAAATCAGGTTGGTTCTGGATTCCAAGAGAGGGAATTTCTTGAAAGATGGCTTTTTAGAGCAGTTCGTTGTTGATCCCACTAGGGGATCAGCTATTCTGCTTTGGATGCTGTACAATTAATTAGAAACCTTAAGGTAAAGGAATCTTCTGGCACGTGATCATAAGATGATTTTTTAAATGATTTTTTACTTTCTAGTAATATTTATTTAACTTCTTTTTTAAACCATCAACTTTGGATAAGGCTTTTTTAACATGGAAAATTAAGGGAATAAAAACTTTTTTAGATTTGTTTTTACAAGACTGTTTAATGCCTTTTTCAGTTAATGGATAAATATGATATTGTGGCGACCCACTTCCCAGCGCACTCAAACCGGCTCACAAAGTGGTGCGCGCCGGCAGTGAGGCAGGGCCCAAAAAGGGCGCCAAGCATGCTTCACCATCAAGGGGAAAAGCCCACGCGTGGGACGGGACTGTGAATACGTGCCCCCTACAGCATTCCCGCCCGGGGAGGGCGGGATCAGGAAGGCTTTAAACCGAGGCCGCGAAGTTTGAATAAATCTCTTTTGTAACTGCAGCTCACCGACTCCATGTCGTTATTGCAGTGCTGCGTGTAGCACACCGCTACATTTGGTGACCCCGAAGGCCCAAATGATATTTGGACTGGAGATGAACGACGC
The DNA here is from genome assembly GCF_048418815.1 of Hemitrygon akajei. NCBI lineage: Eukaryota > Metazoa > Chordata > Chondrichthyes > Myliobatiformes > Dasyatidae > Hemitrygon > Hemitrygon akajei. The sequence continues at coordinate 65,950,399 of NC_133146.1, forward strand.
CGCATCTGTTCATGCAGTTTCGTTAAAACTGCCAAGCTTCTGGACGCTGCGACCTCACCTATGGTTCCAGCAAGCAGAAGCCCAATTCCACATTCGGCAGATAACCTCGGATGCCACACGTGGTGAGCTCCCTCGACCAGGAGACAGCCACCCAGGTTGAAGAGTTCATACAATCGTCCCCAACGGACGGCAAATACACAGAATTCAAAGTCTTGCTCCTGAGGACTTTCAGACTCTCATGGCGCGAGCAAGCTGCCTGCTTACTGCACCTGGATGGTTTGGGAGACAGGACACCATCGGCTTTGATGAACGAGATGCTGTCCCTGGCTGGAGGTCACAAGCCCTGCCTCATGTTTGAGCAGCTGCCCGAGGACATACGCCTGCTGCTGTCCGACGTGGATTTCAGCGACTCTCGGAAGGTGGCGGCCCAGGTGGAAAGCCAAGAAGGAGAGTGGGGCGTCACCAGGCCACGCTCCCAGCAGCAAACCAGACCAGGCCCGGCCGCAGAGCCTGCTAACCCCAGAGGCAGGGGTGAGGAGACCAACGAACAATGGTGCTTCTACCACCAGCGGTGGGGCGCAGAAGCCCGCCGCTGTAGCCCATCCTGCAAGTTCCCGGGAAACGCCAGGGCCAGCCGCTGCTGATGGCTACAGCAGCTGGCCATCGGGATAGCGTTCTGTATGTCTGGGACAAGCAGTCGGGACGCTGTTTTTTGGTCGACACCAGAGCCGAGATCAGCGTCTTACCTCCGATGAGTTACGACACCCGCAACAGAGAACCGGGTCCCACCCTGAGGGCCGCGAACGGCAGCACAGTAAGGACCTACGGCACCCATACGGTGCAGCTACAGTTCGGCTCCAGCCGGTTCACGTGGGACTTCACACTGGCCGCCATAGCCCAACCGCTCCTGGGAATGGATTTTTTGCGAGCTCACAGCCTACTGGTCGACGTGCCCAGGAAGAGACTGGTCCACACCGAGATCTTTCAGACGTTCTCCCTGGGTGAAGCCCAGTTGCCGGCCTCACACCTAGACTCCATCACGCTGTCTGACAACAACTTCACCAGAGTCCTGGTGGATTTCCCATCGGTTCTGGCACTGCAGTTCATGACAGCCATGCCCAGACACGGCATACAGCACCACATCCCGACACAAGGACCACTCCTCCACGCCCGTGCTCAAAGGCTTCCCCCGGACAAGCTCCGACTGGCGAAGGAGAAGTTCAAGAGGATGGAGGAATTGGGGATCATTCGGCGGTCCAACAGCCCATGGGCCTCCCCCCTGCACATGGTGCCCAAAGCAACAGGGGGCTGGAGACCATGCGGCGACTACCGCAGGCTGAACGAGGCTACAACACCAGACCACTACCCTGTGCCGCACATTCAGGACTTTGCAGCAAACCTGCACGGCGCATGGATCTTCTCCAAGGTGGACCTCATCCGGGGATACCATCAAATCCTGATGCATCCGGACGATGTCTCCGAAACGGCACTCATCACCCCGTTCGGCCTTTTCGAGTTCCTCTGCATGCCGTTCGGCCTAAAGAATGCCGCACAGACATTTCAGCGGTTAATGGATGCGGTGGGACACGACCTGGACTTCGCTTTCATCTATTTGGACAACATCCTCTTAGCCAGCAGCAGTCGTCAGGAGCATCTGTCCCACCTCCGTCAACTCTACGCCCGACTGAGTGAATTCAGCCTGACAATCAACCCGTTCGGGCTCAACACCATTGACTTCCTGGGCCACAGGATTACTAAAGACGGGGCAACCCCTCTGCCCGCCAAGGTAGATGCGGTCCGCCATTTCCCCCGACCCAAAACAATCAAAGGCCTTCAGGAATTCATGGGTATGGTGAATTTCTACCACCACTTCCTCCCTTCAGCTGCCTGAATCATGCGCCCCCTGTTCGCCCTGATGTCGGGTAAGGGCAAGGACATTACCTGGGACGAGGAGTCCACCACCGCTTTCATTAAAACCAAAGAAGCCTTGGCAAACGCCACAATGCTAGTGCACCCCAGAACGGACGTCCCTACCGCCCTCACAGTGGACGCATCCAACACGGCAGTCGGTGGAGTGCTGGAACAACTCATCGAGGGTCGCTGGCAACCGCTGGCATTTTTCAGCAAACACCTACGACCACCCGAGCTCAAATACAGTGTTTTCGACCGGGAACTGTTGGCGCTATACCTGGCAATCCGGCATTTCAGGTACTTCTTAGAAGGTAGGCCCTTCACCACGTTCACAGACCACAAACTGCTTACCTTTGCGTTCACAAAGGCATCCAACCCCTGGTCATCCTGCCAGCAGAGACATCTGTCATCCATCTCTGAATACACGACGGATGTCCGGCATGTCTCGGGAAAGGACAATGTCGTGGCGGACGCCCTCTCCCGCCCTAACATCCAAGCCCTGTCCCGGGGGTAGACTATGAAGCACTAGCGGAGGCGCAGCAGGCAGACGAGGAGATCCCTAGTTACAGGACTGCAGTCCCCGGTTTGCAGCTCCAGGACCCCCCCGTAGGCCCAGGTGAGAGGAACCTACTCTGTGACGTCACCACCGGCCAGCCCCGTCCCGTCGTCCCGGCAGCCTGGCAGCGGCGCGTTTTCAACTCCATTCACAACTTAGTGCACCCCTCCATCAGGACAACTGTCTGGATGGTGGCCAACAGGTTTGTTTGGCACGGACTCCGCAAGCAGGTCAGTGAATGGGCCAAAACATGCATGCACTGCCAAACAGCCAAAGCTCTGCCGCAGCAGTTCCACCCCATCCGCCAGCGTTTCGACCACATTCATGTGGATATCGTGGGCCCCCTGCCAGTGTCACGAGGAGCGCGGCACCTCCTGACTATCGTGGACCGGTTCACAAGATGGCCAGAGGTGGTCCCGCTCACCGACACCACCTCCGAATCTTGAGCCCGGGCACTGATTGCCACCTGGGTATCTCGCTTTGGTGTACCGGCCCACATTACCTCTGACAGAGGCGCCCAGTTCACCTCCAGCCTGTGGTCAGCTATGGCCAGCCTTTTGGGGACACAGCTGCACCACACAACTGCCTACCACCCACAGTCGAACGGACTAGTGGAGCGTTTCCACCATCACCTGAAGTCAGCTCTCATGGCCTGCCTCAAAGGGCCTAACTGGGTGGACGAGCTCCCCTGGGTCCTGCTTGGAATCCACACGGTGCCCAAAGAGGATCTGCACACCTCGTCGGCCGAGTTGGTGTATGGCGCACCCCTGGTCGTCCCAGGAGAGTTCATACCAGCCCCAAGAGGGTAAGAGGAAGAACCCGCAGCAGTCCTGGGCAGACTACATGAGAGGCTCGGTAACCTGGCCCCCATACCCACTTCACAGCATGGGCAGAACCCGACCTGTGTACCCAAAGACCTGCAAAACTGTAAGTTCGTTTTTGTATGACGGGGCGGACATCGGGCACCACTACAGCGGCCCTACGAGGGGCCGTTTACGGTGATCAGAAACAACGGGTCCATATTCATGCTAGACATTGGGGGGAAAGAGGAGGTTTTCATGGTGGACCGACTCAAACCGGCCCATGTGGACTTGGCGCAGCCAGTCAAGATTCCGGCACCGCGGTGCAGAGGCAGACGGCAGACCTCCCAAACAGGGCCCGACCCAGACTGTGGACATTGGGGGGTGTATCGCCAGTTCTGGGGGGGGGGGTTATGTGGCGACCCACTTCCCAGCGCACTCGAACCAGCTCACAAAGTAGCGTGCGCCGGCATTGAGGCAGGGCCCAAAGAGGGTGCCAAGCCTGCTTCACCAGCAAGGGGAAAAGCCCACGCGTGGGACGGGACTGTGAATACGTGCCCCCTACAGCATTCCCGCCCGGGGAGGGCGGGATCAGGAAGGCTTTAAACCGAGGCCGCGAAGTTTGAATAAATCTCTTTTGTAACTGCAGCTCACCGACTCTGTGTCATTATTGCAGTGCTGCGTGTAGCACACCGCTACACCACTACAATATCTCTAATACACATTTTTTCAGGTATTTACAGGTTAGGAATTTCTTACGTGATTTTTACCGAATTACCCCTTGGCCTGCACTTCAAATTTGGCTAATGTTATTTTTCAGTTTAAACCTTTTCAAAAAGGATTAATAGCTATCATTTATAAACAGTTAATGAATGCTTGCATGTCACCTAATGATAGGGTTCAACGTACCTGGGAAGTAGAACTTCAACATTCACTTTCAGATAATCAATGGAGTAAAATTTATTATTTAGTCAATAATTCATCTATCTGCACATGCCATATCTTAATTCAGTTTAAGATAGTACATAGGGCCCATATGTCCAAAGATAAATTGGCACATATTTTTCTGAATATAAGCCCTATTTGTGACAGATGTAATGCAGAAGTGGCTACTTTAACTCATATGTTTTGGTCATGTGTAAGTTTAAATAATTTTTGGAGGGATGTGTTTGGAATATTATCTAAAGTTATAGATATTGATGTTCAACCTAATCCACTTACAGCAATTTTTGGGATTATTCCAGAGGAAGCAAGCAAAGTGTCTGCTTCCGCCCAACATGTGATAGCTTTTTCAACTTTATTGGCCAGGAGAGCTATTTTGCTACATTGGAAAGAATCTAACCCACCTACTGTTTTCTATTGGCTCTCCTCCATTATGTCATGTCTAAGCTTGGAGAAAATTAGAAGCCGGACATTTGATACATCCTGTAATTTTGAACAAATCTGGTGACCTTTTATTCAATATTTTCACATGATTTAATTTACTTTTATTTTTTTTTATTCTCTTTGGGGAAAATCCTTATCCATGAAGGTTCGGAGATGACTGGAAGATGAGCAAATTCACCCTGAAATTTGAGGAGAAGCTAAAGTCAGATGTATCAGTATTACAGTGGAATAAAGGGAATTACAGAGGCATGAGAGAGGTGTTGGCCAGAATTGATTGGAAAAGAACACTGGCAGAGATG
>NC_133147.1:7500-27500 GCF_048418815.1 Hemitrygon akajei
ACAGGAATAAGTGTTGGGTCTGATTGGTGAAGGCGTCGGCCAGTTTAAATATATCCACTAGCCTAAAATTTAAACCTAATCCTAAGGTCCAAAAGGGGCATACACCCCCACAAACCCTAGGCATTTCCCGATTAACTCTGGCTTCAGCCGTACAAACCTAAAGCACACCCTGACTGATCAACAGGGATAAGTGTTGGGCCTGGTTGGTAAAGGCGTGGGCCAGTTTAAAGTGGCAGGATCGTGTGAAACTGAATCTCTGGTGGCGAGATCAGAAAGCACAAGAGGGCTGAATTGCCCACTGCCTATATGGTTTAAAATTTAAACCTAATCCAGATGGGGTGCACATCCCCATAAATTTTAGGCACTTCCCGATTAACTCTGGTTTTAGCCCCACAAACCCAAAGCACACCCTGATTGACCCTTGTTAAGTCCCCATAGACCTAGTGCTCCGGGTCGAGAGGGGTAAATTTCAACAGGGATGAGTGTTGGACTTGGTTAGTGAAGGCGTCGGTCATTTTGAAGTGGCAGGGTCGTGTGAAACTGAATCTCAAGTGGCAAGATCAGAAAGCACAAGAGGGCTGAATTGCCCACTGCCCGCATAATTTCACCCTAACTTAGTAAATTCCCATAAACTGGATATTCTGTGTTAAGAGGGGCAAGTTTCAATAAAGGCAAGTGGTGGACCTGGTTAATGGAGGCGTGGGCCAGTTCAAAGTGGCAGGGTCACGTGAAATTGAATCTCAAGTGGCGAGATCAAAAAACACGAGGGGGCTTTTTTGCCCACTGCCCGCATAATCTCAACCTAACCTTACAGTGACACGCTCTTCATTCTCCAGGCCACTGGAGGCCAATACGAAGGCTTAGATATTTAAACCCAAATGGACAGTGTACCTTTAAGAGTTGAATAAGTAAGGCTGCTTGGTATCCTAGCAACAGATAGGGTCTGCAGTTGGAGTGGTCAGACAGGTTTTAGGACACAATAAAAGTGGAGATGGAGTCCCGGGCTAGGGACGTTTTAACCGGATAGCATTTTTCAGAGACCTCCCCGGGAGACCGGAGTGATGGGAGTAAGTGGATTTGGTCTCCCAGGCGGGAGTCAAGCGTTGTTGGAGGCAGTTTGTTGGAGTTAAAATGGTTGACCCAAGACACAAAACTAGTGGTAAGAATATTATTGTTTTATTTTCCATGTAACCCTTGGCATATAGATGCCAGGTAGTGATTTTTTTTTTTTTTTAAAAATATCATTACCCTTAGAATTACATGCCTCTCATTATTGGTCCCTGGGAGGAATACAGGCAGTGTCTGAGCCTGACACTGTTGGGCCACCTCGAGTAGGGTGTCTAGTGATTAAAGGCCCGAAACACCTGATGATCCGAGGTTACATTACTGATGATGTGTCCCAGTGCACACCCGGTTCGTTGAACCAAGTGGTGTCGGACCTTGATAATGAAAGGCATGGTCCAGATTAACCTGGCTTTATTATACTAGCTCATTCGCCATAGCAGTTCATATACTGTCATTTAAAATTCTGTATTCTAATATCTCCTAGTCAAACATATATATTCACTAGCTTAAAACTTAAACCTAATCTTAAAGTTTAGATGGGGTACACACCCCCACAAACCCTACTAAAGTTTAGATGGGGTACACACCCCCCCACAAACCCTACTAAAGTTTAGATGGGGTACACACCCCCACAAACCCTACTAAAGTTTAGATGGGGTACACACCCCCACAAACCCTATTCACTCCCCGATTAACCCTGGCTTTAGCCCCACAAACCCAAAGCACATCCTGATTGACCCTTGCTAAACCCCCATAGACAGTGTCCCGTGTCAAGAGGGGTAATTTCAACAGGAATAAGTGTTGGGTCTGATTGGTGAAGGCGTCGGCCAGTTTAAATATATCCACTAGCCTAAAATTTAAACCTAATCCTAAGGTCCAAAAGGGGCATACACCCCCACAAACCCTAGGCATTTCCCGATTAACTCTGGCTTCAGCCGTACAAACCTAAAGCACACCCTGACTGATCAACAGGGATAAGTGTTGGGCCTGGTTGGTAAAGGCGTGGGCCAGTTTAAAGTGGCAGGATCGTGTGAAACTGAATCTCTGGTGGCGAGATCAGAAAGCACAAGAGGGCTGAATTGCCCACTGCCTATATGGTTTAAAATTTAAACCTAATCCAGATGGGGTGCACATCCCCATAAATTTTAGGCACTTCCCGATTAACTCTGGTTTTAGCCCCACAAACCCAAAGCACACCCTGATTGACCCTTGTTAAGTCCCCATAGACCTAGTGCTCCGGGTCGAGAGGGGTAAATTTCAACAGGGATGAGTGTTGGACTTGGTTAGTGAAGGCGTCGGTCATTTTGAAGTGGCAGGGTCGTGTGAAACTGAATCTCAAGTGGCAAGATCAGAAAGCACAAGAGGGCTGAATTGCCCACTGCCCGCATAATTTCACCCTAACTTAGTAAATTCCCATAAACTGGATATTCTGTGTTAAGAGGGGCAAGTTTCAATAAAGGCAAGTGGTGGACCTGGTTAATGGAGGCGTGGGCCAGTTCAAAGTGGCAGGGTCACGTGAAATTGAATCTCAAGTGGCGAGATCAAAAAACACGAGGGGGCTTTTTTGCCCACTGCCCGCATAATCTCAACCTAACCTTACAGTGACACGCTCTTCATTCTCCAGGCCACTGGAGGCCAATACGAAGGCTTAGATATTTAAACCCAAATGGACAGTGTACCTTTAAGAGTTGAATAAGTAAGGCTGCTTGGTATCCTAGCAACAGATAGGGTCTGCAGTTGGAGTGGTCAGACAGGTTTTAGGACACAATAAAAGTGGAGATGGAGTCCCGGGCTAGGGACGTTTTAACCGGATAGCATTTTTCAGAGACCTCCCCGGGAGACCGGAGTGATGGGAGTAAGTGGATTTGGTCTCCCAGGCGGGAGTCAAGCGTTGTTGGAGGCAGTTTGTTGGAGTTAAAATGGTTGACCCAAGACACAAAACTAGTGGTAAGAATATTATTGTTTTATTTTCCATGTAACCCTTGGCATATAGATGCCAGGTAGTGATTTTTTTTTTTTTTTTTTTTTTTAAAAATATCATTACCCTTAGAATTACATGCCTCTCATTATTGGTCCCTGGGAGGAATACAGGCAGTGTCTGAGCCTGACACTGTTGGGCCACCTCGAGTAGGGTGTCTAGTGATTAAAGGCCCGAAACACCTGATGATCCGAGGTTACATTACTGATGATGTGTCCCAGTGCACACCCGGTTCGTTGAACCAAGTGGTGTCGGACCTTGATAATGAAAGGCATGGTCCAGATTAACCTGGCTTTATTATACTAGCTCATTCGCCATAGCAGTTCATATACTGTCATTTAAAATTCTGTATTCTAATATCTCCTAGTCAAACATATATATTCACTAGCTTAAAACTTAAACCTAATCTTAAAGTTTAGATGGGGTACACACCCCCACAAACCCTACTAAAGTTTAGATGGGGTACACACCCCCCCACAAACCCTACTAAAGTTTAGATGGGGTACACACCCCCACAAACCCTACTAAAGTTTAGATGGGGTACACACCCCCACAAACCCTATTCACTCCCCGATTAACCCTGGCTTTAGCCCCACAAACCCAAAGCACATCCTGATTGACCCTTGCTAAACCCCCATAGACAGTGTCCCGTGTCAAGAGGGGTAATTTCAACAGGAATAAGTGTTGGGTCTGATTGGTGAAGGCGTCGGCCAGTTTAAATATATCCACTAGCCTAAAATTTAAACCTAATCCTAAGGTCCAAAAGGGGCATACACCCCCACAAACCCTAGGCATTTCCCGATTAACTCTGGCTTCAGCCGTACAAACCTAAAGCACACCCTGACTGATCAACAGGGATAAGTGTTGGGCCTGGTTGGTAAAGGCGTGGGCCAGTTTAAAGTGGCAGGATCGTGTGAAACTGAATCTCTGGTGGCGAGATCAGAAAGCACAAGAGGGCTGAATTGCCCACTGCCTATATGGTTTAAAATTTAAACCTAATCCAGATGGGGTGCACATCCCCATAAATTTTAGGCACTTCCCGATTAACTCTGGTTTTAGCCCCACAAACCCAAAGCACACCCTGATTGACCCTTGTTAAGTCCCCATAGACCTAGTGCTCCGGGTCGAGAGGGGTAAATTTCAACAGGGATGAGTGTTGGACTTGGTTAGTGAAGGCGTCGGTCATTTTGAAGTGGCAGGGTCGTGTGAAACTGAATCTCAAGTGGCAAGATCAGAAAGCACAAGAGGGCTGAATTGCCCACTGCCCGCATAATTTCACCCTAACTTAGTAAATTCCCATAAACTGGATATTCTGTGTTAAGAGGGGCAAGTTTCAATAAAGGCAAGTGGTGGACCTGGTTAATGGAGGCGTGGGCCAGTTCAAAGTGGCAGGGTCACGTGAAATTGAATCTCAAGTGGCGAGATCAAAAAACACGAGGGGGCTTTTTTGCCCACTGCCCGCATAATCTCAACCTAACCTTACAGTGACACGCTCTTCATTCTCCAGGCCACTGGAGGCCAATACGAAGGCTTAGATATTTAAACCCAAATGGACAGTGTACCTTTAAGAGTTGAATAAGTAAGGCTGCTTGGTATCCTAGCAACAGATAGGGTCTGCAGTTGGAGTGGTCAGACAGGTTTTAGGACACAATAAAAGTGGAGATGGAGTCCCGGGCTAGGGACGTTTTAACCGGATAGCATTTTTCAGAGACCTCCCCGGGAGACCGGAGTGATGGGAGTAAGTGGATTTGGTCTCCCAGGCGGGAGTCAAGCGTTGTTGGAGGCAGTTTGTTGGAGTTAAAATGGTTGACCCAAGACACAAAACTAGTGGTAAGAATATTATTGTTTTATTTTCCATGTAACCCTTGGCATATAGATGCCAGGTAGTGATTTTTTTTTTTTTTTAAAAATATCATTACCCTTAGAATTACATGCCTCTCATTATTGGTCCCTGGGAGGAATACAGGCAGTGTCTGAGCCTGACACTGTTGGGCCACCTCGAGTAGGGTGTCTAGTGATTAAAGGCCCGAAACACCTGATGATCCGAGGTTACATTACTGATGATGTGTCCCAGTGCACACCCGGTTCGTTGAACCAAGTGGTGTCGGACCTTGATAATGAAAGGCATGGTCCAGATTAACCTGGCTTTATTATACTAGCTCATTCGCCATAGCAGTTCATATACTGTCATTTAAAATTCTGTATTCTAATATCTCCTAGTCAAACATATATATTCACTAGCTTAAAACTTAAACCTAATCTTAAAGTTTAGATGGGGTACACACCCCCACAAACCCTACTAAAGTTTAGATGGGGTACACACCCCCCCACAAACCCTACTAAAGTTTAGATGGGGTACACACCCCCACAAACCCTACTAAAGTTTAGATGGGGTACACACCCCCACAAACCCTATTCACTCCCCGATTAACCCTGGCTTTAGCCCCACAAACCCAAAGCACATCCTGATTGACCCTTGCTAAACCCCCATAGACAGTGTCCCGTGTCAAGAGGGGTAATTTCAACAGGAATAAGTGTTGGGTCTGATTGGTGAAGGCGTCGGCCAGTTTAAATATATCCACTAGCCTAAAATTTAAACCTAATCCTAAGGTCCAAAAGGGGCATACACCCCCACAAACCCTAGGCATTTCCCGATTAACTCTGGCTTCAGCCGTACAAACCTAAAGCACACCCTGACTGATCAACAGGGATAAGTGTTGGGCCTGGTTGGTAAAGGAGTGGGCCAGTTTAAAGTGGCAGGATCGTGTGAAACTGAATCTCTGGTGGCGAGATCAGAAAGCACAAGAGGGCTGAATTGCCCACTGCCTATATGGTTTAAAATTTAAACCTAATCCAGATGGGGTGCACATCCCCATAAATTTTAGGCACTTCCCGATTAACTCTGGTTTTAGCCCCACAAACCCAAAGCACACCCTGATTGACCCTTGTTAAGTCCCCATAGACCTAGTGCTCCGGGTCGAGAGGGGTAAATTTCAACAGGGATGAGTGTTGGACTTGGTTAGTGAAGGCGTCGGTCATTTTGAAGTGGCAGGGTCGTGTGAAACTGAATCTCAAGTGGCAAGATCAGAAAGCACAAGAGGGCTGAATTGCCCACTGCCCGCATAATTTCACCCTAACTTAGTAAATTCCCATAAACTGGATATTCTGTGTTAAGAGGGGCAAGTTTCAATAAAGGCAAGTGGTGGACCTGGTTAATGGAGGCGTGGGCCAGTTCAAAGTGGCAGGGTCACGTGAAATTGAATCTCAAGTGGCGAGATCAAAAAACACGAGGGGGCTTTTTTGCCCACTGCCCGCATAATCTCAACCTAACCTTACAGTGACACGCTCTTCATTCTCCAGGCCACTGGAGGCCAATAAGAAGGCTTAGATATTTAAACCCAAATGGACAGTGTACCTTTAAGAGTTGAATAAGTAAGGCTGCTTGGTATCCTAGCAACAGATAGGGTCTGCAGTTGGAGTGGTCAGACAGGTTTTAGGACACAATAAAAGTGGAGATGGAGTCCCGGGCTAGGGACGTTTTAACCGGATAGCATTTTTCAGAGACCTCCCCGGGAGACCGGAGTGATGGGAGTAAGTGGATTTGGTCTCCCAGGCGGGAGTCAAGCGTTGTTGGAGGCAGTTTGTTGGAGTTAAAATGGTTGACCCAAGACACAAAACTAGTGGTAAGAATATTATTGTTTTATTTTCCATGTAACCCTTGGCATATAGATGCCAGGTAGTGATTTTTTTTTTTTTTTTTTTTTAAAATATCATTACCCTTAGAATTACATGCCTCTCATTATTGGTCCCTGGGAGGAATACAGGCAGTGTCTGAGCCTGACACTGTTGGGCCACCTCGAGTAGGGTGTCTAGTGATTAAAGGCCCGAAACACCTGATGATCCGAGGTTACATTACTGATGATGTGTCCCAGTGCACACCCGGTTCGTTGAACCAAGTGGTGTCGGACCTTGATAATGAAAGGCATGGTCCAGATTAACCTGGCTTTATTATACTAGCTCATTCGCCATAGCAGTTCATATACTGTCATTTAAAATTCTGTATTCTAATATCTCCTAGTCAAACATATATATTCACTAGCTTAAAACTTAAACCTAATCTTAAAGTTTAGATGGGGTACACACCCCCACAAACCCTACTAAAGTTTAGATGGGGTACACACCCCCCCACAAACCCTACTAAAGTTTAGATGGGGTACACACCCCCACAAACCCTACTAAAGTTTAGATGGGGTACACACCCCCACAAACCCTATTCACTCCCCGATTAACCCTGGCTTTAGCCCCACAAACCCAAAGCACATCCTGATTGACCCTTGCTAAACCCCCATAGACAGTGTCCCGTGTCAAGAGGGGTAATTTCAACAGGAATAAGTGTTGGGTCTGATTGGTGAAGGCGTCGGCCAGTTTAAATATATCCACTAGCCTAAAATTTAAACCTAATCCTAAGGTCCAAAAGGGGCATACACCCCCACAAACCCTAGGCATTTCCCGATTAACTCTGGCTTCAGCCGTACAAACCTAAAGCACACCCTGACTGATCAACAGGGATAAGTGTTGGGCCTGGTTGGTAAAGGCGTGGGCCAGTTTAAAGTGGCAGGATCGTGTGAAACTGAATCTCTGGTGGCGAGATCAGAAAGCACAAGAGGGCTGAATTGCCCACTGCCTATATGGTTTAAAATTTAAACCTAATCCAGATGGGGTGCACATCCCCATAAATTTTAGGCACTTCCCGATTAACTCTGGTTTTAGCCCCACAAACCCAAAGCACACCCTGATTGACCCTTGTTAAGTCCCCATAGACCTAGTGCTCCGGGTCGAGAGGGGTAAATTTCAACAGGGATGAGTGTTGGACTTGGTTAGTGAAGGCGTCGGTCATTTTGAAGTGGCAGGGTCGTGTGAAACTGAATCTCAAGTGGCAAGATCAGAAAGCACAAGAGGGCTGAATTGCCCACTGCCCGCATAATTTCACCCTAACTTAGTAAATTCCCATAAACTGGATATTCTGTGTTAAGAGGGGCAAGTTTCAATAAAGGCAAGTGGTGGACCTGGTTAATGGAGGCGTGGGCCAGTTCAAAGTGGCAGGGTCACGTGAAATTGAATCTCAAGTGGCGAGATCAAAAAACACGAGGGGGCTTTTTTGCCCACTGCCCGCATAATCTCAACCTAACCTTACAGTGACACGCTCTTCATTCTCCAGGCCACTGGAGGCCAATACGAAGGCTTAGATATTTAAACCCAAATGGACAGTGTACCTTTAAGAGTTGAATAAGTAAGGCTGCTTGGTATCCTAGCAACAGATAGGGTCTGCAGTTGGAGTGGTCAGACAGGTTTTAGGACACAATAAAAGTGGAGATGGAGTCCCGGGCTAGGGACGTTTTAACCGGATAGCATTTTTCAGAGACCTCCCCGGGAGACCGGAGTGATGGGAGTAAGTGGATTTGGTCTCCCAGGCGGGAGTCAAGCGTTGTTGGAGGCAGTTTGTTGGAGTTAAAATGGTTGACCCAAGACACAAAACTAGTGGTAAGAATATTATTGTTTTATTTTCCATGTAACCCTTGGCATATAGATGCCAGGTAGTGATTTTTTTTTTTTTTTTTTTTTTTTAAAAATATCATTACCCTTAGAATTACATGCCTCTCATTATTGGTCCCTGGGAGGAATACAGGCAGTGTCTGAGCCTGACACTGTTGGGCCACCTCGAGTAGGGTGTCTAGTGATTAAAGGCCCGAAACACCTGATGATCCGAGGTTACATTACTGATGATGTGTCCCAGTGCACACCCGGTTCGTTGAACCAAGTGGTGTCGGACCTTGATAATGAAAGGCATGGTCCAGATTAACCTGGCTTTATTATACTAGCTCATTCGCCATAGCAGTTCATATACTGTCATTTAAAATTCTGTATTCTAATATCTCCTAGTCAAACATATATATTCACTAGCTTAAAACTTAAACCTAATCTTAAAGTTTAGATGGGGTACACACCCCCACAAACCCTACTAAAGTTTAGATGGGGTACACACCCCCCCACAAACCCTACTAAAGTTTAGATGGGGTACACACCCCCACAAACCCTACTAAAGTTTAGATGGGGTACACACCCCCACAAACCCTATTCACTCCCCGATTAACCCTGGCTTTAGCCCCACAAACCCAAAGCACATCCTGATTGACCCTTGCTAAACCCCCATAGACAGTGTCCCGTGTCAAGAGGGGTAATTTCAACAGGAATAAGTGTTGGGTCTGATTGGTGAAGGCGTCGGCCAGTTTAAATATATCCACTAGCCTAAAATTTAAACCTAATCCTAAGGTCCAAAAGGGGCATACACCCCCACAAACCCTAGGCATTTCCCGATTAACTCTGGCTTCAGCCGTACAAACCTAAAGCACACCCTGACTGATCAACAGGGATAAGTGTTGGGCCTGGTTGGTAAAGGCGTGGGCCAGTTTAAAGTGGCAGGATCGTGTGAAACTGAATCTCTGGTGGCGAGATCAGAAAGCACAAGAGGGCTGAATTGCCCACTGCCTATATGGTTTAAAATTTAAACCTAATCCAGATGGGGTGCACATCCCCATAAATTTTAGGCACTTCCCGATTAACTCTGGTTTTAGCCCCACAAACCCAAAGCACACCCTGATTGACCCTTGTTAAGTCCCCATAGACCTAGTTCTCCGGGTCGAGAGGGGTAAATTTCAACAGGGATGAGTGTTGGACTTGGTTAGTGAAGGCGTCGGTCATTTTGAAGTGGCAGGGTCGTGTGAAACTGAATCTCAAGTGGCAAGATCAGAAAGCACAAGAGGGCTGAATTGCCCACTGCCCGCATAATTTCACCCTAACTTAGTAAATTCCCATAAACTGGATATTCTGTGTTAAGAGGGGCAAGTTTCAATAAAGGCAAGTGGTGGACCTGGTTAATGGAGGCGTGGGCCAGTTCAAAGTGGCAGGGTCACGTGAAATTGAATCTCAAGTGGCGAGATCAAAAAACACGAGGGGGCTTTTTTGCCCACTGCCCGCATAATCTCAACCTAACCCTAACCCTAACCCTAACCCTAACCCTAACCCTAACCCTAACCCTAACCCTAACCCTAACCCTAACCCTAACCCAAACCCTAACCCTAACCCTAACCCTAACCCTAACCCTAACCCTAACCCTAACCCTAACCCTAACCCTAAACCCTAACCCTAACCCTAACCCTAACCCTAACCCTAACCCTAACCCTAACCCTAACCCTAACCCTAACCCTAACCCTAAACCCTAACCCTAACCCTAACCCTAACCCTAACCCTAACCCTAACCCTAACCCTAACCCTAACCCTAACCCTAACCCTAACCCTAACCCTAACCCTAACCCTAACCCTAAAATTCTGTATTCTAATATCTCCTAGTCAAACATATATATTCACTAGCTTAAAACTTAAACCTAATCTTAAAGTTTAGATGGGGTACACACCCCCACAAACCCTACTAAAGTTTAGATGGGGTACACACCCCCACAAACCCTACTAAAGTTTAGATGGGGTACACACCCCCACAAACCCTACTAAAGTTTAGATGGGGTACACACCCCCACAAACCCTATTCACTCCCCGATTAACCCTGGCTTTAGCCCCACAAACCCAAAGCACATCCTGATTGACCCTTGCTAAACCCCCATAGATAGTGTCCCGTGTCAAGAGGGGTAATTTCAACAGGAATAAGTGTTGGGTCTGATTGGTGAAGGCGTCGGCCAGTTTAAATATATCCACTAGCCTAAAATTTAAACCTAATCCTAAGGTCCAAAAGGGGCATACACCCCCACAAACCCTAGGCATTTCCCGATTAACTCTGGCTTCAGCCGTACAAACCTAAAGCACACCCTGACTGATCAACAGGGATAAGTGTTGGGCCTGGTTGGTAAAGGCGTGGGCCAGTTTAAAGTGGCAGGATCGTGTGAAACTGAATCTCTGGTGGCGAGATCAGAAAGCACAAGAGGGCTGAATTGCCCACTGCCTATATGGTTTAAAATTTAAACCTAATCCAGATGGGGTGCACATCCCCATAAATTTTAGGCACTTCCCGATTAACTCTGGTTTTAGCCCCACAAACCCAAAGCACACCCTGATTGACCCTTGTTAAGTCCCCATAGACCTAGTGCTCCGGGTCGAGAGGGGTAAATTTCAACAGGGATGAGTGTTGGACTTGGTTAGTGAAGGCGTCGGTCATTTTGAAGTGGCAGGGTCGTGTGAAACTGAATCTCAAGTGGCAAGATCAGAAAGCACAAGAGGGCTGAATTGCCCACTGCCCGCATAATTTCACCCTAACTTAGTAAATTCCCATAAACTGGATATTCTGTGTTAAGAGGGGCAAGTTTCAATAAAGGCAAGTGGTGGACCTGGTTAATGGAGGCGTGGGCCAGTTCAAAGTGGCAGGGTCACGTGAAATTGAATCTCAAGTGGCGAGATCAAAAAACACGAGGGGGCTTTTTTGCCCACTGCCCGCATAATCTCAACCTAACCTTACAGTGACACGCTCTTCATTCTCCAGGCCACTGGAGGCCAATACGAAGGCTTAGATATTTAAACCCAAATGGACAGTGTACCTTTAAGAGTTGAATAAGTAAGGCTGCTTGGTATCCTAGCAACAGATAGGGTCTGCAGTTGGAGTGGTCAGACAGGTTTTAGGACACAATAAAAGTGGAGATGGAGTCCCGGGCTAGGGACGTTTTAACCGGATAGCATTTTTCAGAGACCTCCCCGGGAGACCGGAGTGATGGGAGTAAGTGGATTTGGTCTCCCAGGCGGGAGTCAAGCGTTGTTGGAGGCAGTTTGTTGGAGTTAAAATGGTTGACCCAAGACACAAAACTAGTGGTAAGAATATTATTGTTTTATTTTCCATGTAACCCTTGGCATATAGATGCCAGGTAGTGATTTTTTTTTTTTTTTTTTTTTTTAAAAATATCATTACCCTTAGAATTACATGCCTCTCATTATTGGTCCCTGGGAGGAATACAGGCAGTGTCTGAGCCTGACACTGTTGGGCCACCTCGAGTAGGGTGTCTAGTGATTAAAGGCCCGAAACACCTGATGATCCGAGGTTACATTACTGATGATGTGTCCCAGTGCACACCCGGTTCGTTGAACCAAGTGGTGTCGGACCTTGATAATGAAAGGCATGGTCCAGATTAACCTGGCTTTATTATACTAGCTCATTCGCCATAGCAGTTCATATACTGTCATTTAAAATTCTGTATTCTAATATCTCCTAGTCAAACATATATATTCACTAGCTTAAAACTTAAACCTAATCTTAAAGTTTAGATGGGGTACACACCCCCACAAACCCTACTAAAGTTTAGATGGGGTACACACCCCCCCACAAACCCTACTAAAGTTTAGATGGGGTACACACCCCCACAAACCCTACTAAAGTTTAGATGGGGTACACACCCCCACAAACCCTATTCACTCCCCGATTAACCCTGGCTTTAGCCCCACAAACCCAAAGCACATCCTGATTGACCCTTGCTAAACCCCCATAGACAGTGTCCCGTGTCAAGAGGGGTAATTTCAACAGGAATAAGTGTTGGGTCTGATTGGTGAAGGCGTCGGCCAGTTTAAATATATCCACTAGCCTAAAATTTAAACCTAATCCTAAGGTCCAAAAGGGGCATACACCCCCACAAACCCTAGGCATTTCCCGATTAACTCTGGCTTCAGCCGTACAAACCTAAAGCACACCCTGACTGATCAACAGGGATAAGTGTTGGGCCTGGTTGGTAAAGGCGTGGGCCAGTTTAAAGTGGCAGGATCGTGTGAAACTGAATCTCTGGTGGCGAGATCAGAAAGCACAAGAGGGCTGAATTGCCCACTGCCTATATGGTTTAAAATTTAAACCTAATCCAGATGGGGTGCACATCCCCATAAATTTTAGGCACTTCCCGATTAACTCTGGTTTTAGCCCCACAAACCCAAAGCACACCCTGATTGACCCTTGTTAAGTCCCCATAGACCTAGTGCTCCGGGTCGAGAGGGGTAAATTTCAACAGGGATGAGTGTTGGACTTGGTTAGTGAAGGCGTCGGTCATTTTGAAGTGGCAGGGTCGTGTGAAACTGAATCTCAAGTGGCAAGATCAGAAAGCACAAGAGGGCTGAATTGCCCACTGCCCGCATAATTTCACCCTAACTTAGTAAATTCCCATAAACTGGATATTCTGTGTTAAGAGGGGCAAGTTTCAATAAAGGCAAGTGGTGGACCTGGTTAATGGAGGCGTGGGCCAGTTCAAAGTGGCAGGGTCACGTGAAATTGAATCTCAAGTGGCGAGATCAAAAAACACGAGGGGGCTTTTTTGCCCACTGCCCGCATAATCTCAACCTAACCCTAACCCTAACCCTAACCCTAACCCTAACCCTAACCCTAACCCTAACCCAAACCCTAACCCTAACCCTAACCCTAACCCTAACCCTAACCCTAACCCTAACCCTAACCCTAACCCTAACCCTAACCCTAAACCCTAACCCTAACCCTAACCCTAACCCTAACCCTAACCCTAACCCTAACCCTAACCCTAACCCTAACCCTAACCCTAAACCCTAACCCTAACCCTAACCCTAACCCTAACCCTAACCCTAACCCTAACCCTAACCCTAACCCTAACCCTAACCCTAACCCTAACCCTAACCCTAAAATTCTGTATTCTAATATCTCCTAGTCAAACATATATATTCACTAGCTTAAAACTTAAACCTAATCTTAAAGTTTAGATGGGGTACACACCCCCACAAACCCTACTAAAGTTTAGATGGGGTACACACCCCCACAAACCCTACTAAAGTTTAGATGGGGTACACACCCCCACAAACCCTACTAAAGTTTAGATGGGGTACACACCCCCACAAACCCTATTCACTCCCCGATTAACCCTGGCTTTAGCCCCACAAACCCAAAGCACATCCTGATTGACCCTTGCTAAACCCCCATAGATAGTGTCCCGTGTCAAGAGGGGTAATTTCAACAGGAATAAGTGTTGGGTCTGATTGGTGAAGGCGTCGGCCAGTTTAAATATATCCACTAGCCTAAAATTTAAACCTAATCCTAGGGTCCAAAAGGGGCATACACCCCCACAAACCCTAGGAACTCTGGCTTCAGCCGTACAAACCTAAAGCACACCCTGACTGATCAACAGGGATAAGTGTTGGGCCTGGTTGGTAAAGGCGTGGGCCAGTTTAAAGTGGCAGGATCGTGTGAAATTGAATCTCTGGTGGCGAGATCAGAAAGCACAAGAGGGCTGAATTGCCCACTGCCTGTATGGTTTAAAATTTAAACCTAATCCAGATGGGGTGCACATCCCCATAAATTTTAGGCACTTCCCGATTAACTCTGGTTTTAGCCCCACAAACCCAAAGCACACCCTGATTGACCCTTGTTAAATCCCCATAGACTTAGTGCTCCGGGTTGAGAGGGGTAAATTTCAACAGGGATGAGTGTTGGACTTGGTTAGTGAAGGCGTCGGTCATTTTGAAGTGGCAGGGTCGTGTGAAACTGAATCTTAAGTGGCAAGATCAGAAAGCACAAGAGGGCTGAATTGCCCACTGCCCGCATAATTTCACCCTAACTTAGTAAATTCCCATAAATTGGATATTCTGTGTTAAGAGGGGCAAGTTTCAATAAAGGCAAGTGGTGGACCTGGTTAATGAAGGCGTGGGCCAGTTCAAAGTGGCAGGGTCACGTGAAATTGAATCTCAAGTGGCGAGATCAAAAAACACGAGGGGGCTTTTTTGCCCACTGCCCGCATAATCTCAACCTAACCTTACAGTGACACGCTCTTCATTCTCCAGGCCACTGGAGGCCAATAAGAAGGCTTAGATATTTAAACCCAAATGGACAGTGTACCTTTAAGAGTTGAATAGGTAAGGCTGCTTGGTATCCTAGCAACAGATAGGGTCTGCAGTTGGAGTGGTCAGACAGGTTTTAGGACACAATAAAAGTGGAGATGGAGTCCCGGGCTAGGGATGTTTTAACCGGATAGCATTTTTCAGAGACCTCCCCGGGAGACCGGAGTGATGGGAGTAAGTGGATTTGGTCTCCCAGGCGGGAGTCAAGCGTTGTTGGAGGCAGTTTGTTGGAGTTAAAATGGTTGACCCAAGACACAAAACTAGTGGTAAGAATATTATTGTTTTATTTTCCATGTAACCCTTGGCATATAGATGCCAGGTAGTGATTTTTTAAAAAAAAAAAAAAAAAAAATATCATTACCCTTAGAATTACATGCCTCTCATTATTGGTCCCTGGGAGGAATACAGGCAGTGTCTGAGCCTGACACTGTTGGGCCACCTCGAGTAGGGTGTCTAGTGATTAAAGGCCCGAAACACCTGATGATCCGAGGTTACATTACTGATGATGTGTCCCAGTGCACACCCGGTTCGTTGAACCAAGTGGTGTCGGACCTTGATAATGAAAGGCATGGTCTAGATTAACCTGGCTTTATTATACTAGCTCATTCGCCATAGCAGTTCATATACCGTCATTTAAAATTCTGTATTCTAATATCTCCTAGTCAAACATATATATTCACTAGCTTAAAACTTAAACCTAATCTTAAAGTTTAGATGGGGTACACACCCCCACAAACCCTACTAAAGTTTAGATGGGGTACACACCCCCACAAACCCTACTAAAGTTTAGATGGGGTACACACCCCCACAAACCCTACTAAAGTTTAGATGGGGTACACACCCCCACAAACCCTATTCACTCCCCGATTAACCCTGGCTTTAGCCCCACAAACCCAAAGCACATCCTGATTGACCCTTGCTAAACCCCCATAGATAGTGTCCCGTGTCAAGAGGGGTAATTTCAACAGGAATAAGTGTTGGGTCTGATTGGTGAAGGCGTCGGCCAGTTTAAATATATCCACTAGCCTAAAATTTAAACCTAATCCTAGGGTCCAAAAGGGGCATACACCCCCACAAACCCTAGGAACTCTGGCTTCAGCCGTACAAACCTAAAGCACACCCTGACTGATCAACAGGGATAAGTGTTGGGCCTGGTTGGTAAAGGCGTGGGCCAGTTTAAAGTGGCAGGATCGTGTGAAATTGAATCTCTGGTGGCGAGATCAGAAAGCACAAGAGGGCTGAATTGCCCACTGCCTGTATGGTTTAAAATTTAAACCTAATCCAGATGGGGTGCACATCCCCATAAATTTTAGGCACTTCCCGATTAACTCTGGTTTTAGCCCCACAAACCCAAAGCACACCCTGATTGACCCTTGTTAAATCCCCATAGACTTAGTGCTCCGGGTTGAGAGGGGTAAATTTCAACAGGGATGAGTGTTGGACTTGGTTAGTGAAGGCGTCGGTCATTTTGAAGTGGCAGGGTCGTGTGAAACTGAATCTTAAGTGGCAAGATCAGAAAGCACAAGAGGGCTGAATTGCCCACTGCCCGCATAATTTCACCCTAACTTAGTAAATTCCCATAAATTGGATATTCTGTGTTAAGAGGGGCAAGTTTCAATAAAGGCAAGTGGTGGACCTGGTTAATGAAGGCGTGGGCCAGTTCAAAGTGGCAGGGTCACGTGAAATTGAATCTCAAGTGGCGAGATCAAAAAACACGAGGGGGCTTTTTTGCCCACTGCCCGCATAATCTCAACCTAACCTTACAGTGACACGCTCTTCATTCTCCAGGCCACTGGAGGCCAATAAGAAGGCTTAGATATTTAAACCCAAATGGACAGTGTACCTTTAAGAGTTGAATAGGTAAGGCTGCTTGGTATCCTAGCAACAGATAGGGTCTGCAGTTGGAGTGGTCAGACAGGTTTTAGGACACAATAAAAGTGGAGATGGAGTCCCGGGCTAGGGATGTTTTAACCGGATAGCATTTTTCAGAGACCTCCCCGGGAGACCGGAGTGATGGGAGTAAGTGGATTTGGTCTCCCAGGCGGGAGTCAAGCGTTGTTGGAGGCAGTTTGTTGGAGTTAAAATGGTTGACCCAAGACACAAAACTAGTGGTAAGAATATTATTGTTTTATTTTCCATGTAACCCTTGGCATATAGATGCCAGGTAGTGATTTTTTTTTAAAAAAAAAAAAAAAAATATCATTACCCTTAGAATTACATGCCTCTCATTATTGGTCCCTGGGAGGAATACAGGCAGTGTCTGAGCCTGACACTGTTGGGCCACCTCGAGTAGGGTGTCTAGTGATTAAAGGCCCGAAACACCTGATGATCCGAGGTTACATTACTGATGATGTGTCCCAGTGCACACCCGGTTCGTTGAACCAAGTGGTGTCGGACCTTGATAATGAAAGGCATGGTCTAGATTAACCTGGCTTTATTATACTAGCTCATTCGCCATAGCAGTTCATATACCGTCATTTAAAATTCTGTATTCTAATATCTCCTAGTCAAACATATATATTCACTAGCTTAAAACTTAAACCTAATCTTAAAGTTTAGATGGGGTACACACCCCCACAAACCCTACTAAAGTTTAGATGGGGTACACACCCCCACAAACCCTACTAAAGTTTAGATGGGGTACACACCCCCACAAACCCTACTAAAGTTTAGATGGGGTACACACCCCCACAAACCCTATTCACTCCCCGATTAACCCTGGCTTTAGCCCCACAAACCCAAAGCACATCCTGATTGACCCTTGCTAAACCCCCATAGATAGTGTCCCGTGTCAAGAGGGGTAATTTCAACAGGAATAAGTGTTGGGTCTGATTGGTGAAGGCGTCGGCCAGTTTAAATATATCCACTAGCCTAAAATTTAAACCTAATCCTAGGGTCCAAAAGGGGCATACACCCCCACAAACCCTAGGAACTCTGGCTTCAGCCGTACAAACCTAAAGCACACCCTGACTGATCAACAGGGATAAGTGTTGGGCCTGGTTGGTAAAGGCGTGGGCCAGTTTAAAGTGGCAGGATCGTGTGAAATTGAATCTCTGGTGGCGAGATCAGAAAGCACAAGAGGGCTGAATTGCCCACTGCCTGTATGGTTTAAAATTTAAACCTAATCCAGATGGGGTGCACATCCCCATAAATTTTAGGCACTTCCCGATTAACTCTGGTTTTAGCCCCACAAACCCAAAGCACACCCTGATTGACCCTTGTTAAATCCCCATAGACTTAGTGCTCCGGGTTGAGAGGGGTAAATTTCAACAGGGATGAGTGTTGGACTTGGTTAGTGAAGGCGTCGGTCATTTTGAAGTGGCAGGGTCGTGTGAAACTGAATCTTAAGTGGCAAGATCAGAAAGCACAAGAGGGCTGAATTGCCCACTGCCCGCATAATTTCACCCTAACTTAGTAAATTCCCATAAATTGGATATTCTGTGTTAAGAGGGGCAAGTTTCAATAAAGGCAAGTGGTGGACCTGGTTAATGAAGGCGTGGGCCAGTTCAAAGTGGCAGGGTCACGTGAAATTGAATCTCAAGTGGCGAGATCAAAAAACACGAGGGGGCTTTTTTGCCCACTGCCCGCATAATCTCAACCTAACCTTACAGTGACACGCTCTTCATTCTCCAGGCCACTGGAGGCCAATAAGAAGGCTTAGATATTTAAACCCAAATGGACAGTGTACCTTTAAGAGTTGAATAGGTAAGGCTGCTTGGTATCCTAGCAACAGATAGGGTCTGCAGTTGGAGTGGTCAGACAGGTTTTAGGACACAATAAAAGTGGAGATGGAGTCCCGGGCTAGGGATGTTTTAACCGGATAGCATTTTTCAGAGACCTCCCCGGGAGACCGGAGTGATGGGAGTAAGTGGATTTGGTCTCCCAGGCGGGAGTCAAGCGTTGTTGGAGGCAGTTTGTTGGAGTTAAAATGGTTGACCCAAGACACAAAACTAGTGGTAAGAATATTATTGTTTTATTTTCCATGTAACCCTTGGCATATAGATGCCAGGTAGTGATTTTTTTTAAAAAAAAAAAAAAAAAATATCATTACCCTTAGAATTACATGCCTCTCATTATTGGTCCCTGGGAGGAATACAGGCAGTGTCTGAGCCTGACACTGTTGGGCCACCTCGAGTAGGGTGTCTAGTGATTAAAGGCCCGAAACACCTGATGATCCGAGGTTACATTACTGATGATGTGTCCCAGTGCACACCCGGTTCGTTGAACCAAGTGGTGTCGGACCTTGATAATGAAAGGCATGGTCTAGATTAACCTGGCTTTATTATACTAGCTCATTCGCCATAGCAGTTCATATACCGTCATTTAAAATTCTGTATTCTAATATCTCCTAGTCAAACATATATATTCACTAGCTTAAAACTTAAACCTAATCTTAAAGTTTAGATGGGGTACACACCCCCACAAACCCTACTAAAGTTTAGATGGGGTACACACCCCCACAAACCCTACTAAAGTTTAGATGGGGTACACACCCCCACAAACCCTACTAAAGTTTAGATGGGGTACACACCCCCACAAACCCTATTCACTCCCCGATTAACCCTGGCTTTAGCCCCACAAACCCAAAGCGCATCCTGATTGACCCTTGCTAAACCCCCATAGATAGTGTCCCGTGTCAAGAGGGGTAATTTCAACAGGAATAAGTGTTGGGTCTGATTGGTGAAGGCGTCGGCCAGTTTAAATATATCCACTAGCCTAAAATTTAAACCTAATCCTAGGGTCCAAAAGGGGCATACACCCCCACAAACCCTAGGAACTCTGGCTTCAGCCGTACAAACCTAAAGCACACCCTGACTGATCAACAGGGATAAGTGTTGGGCCTGGTTGGTAAAGGCGTGGGCCAGTTTAAAGTGGCAGGATCGTGTGAAATTGAATCTCTGGTGGCGAGATCAGAAAGCACAAGAGGGCTGAATTGCCCACTGCCTGTATGGTTTAAAATTTAAACCTAATCCAGATGGGGTGCACATCCCCATAAATTTTAGGCACTTCCCGATTAACTCTGGTTTTAGCCCCACAAACCCAAAGCACACCCTGATTGACCCTT